>NW_009926828.1:0-15646 GCF_000696875.1 Nestor notabilis
GAGCTGTTGGAACAAGTCCAGAGGAAGGCCATGAGGGTGATGAGGGTGATAAGGGTGCTGGAGCACCTCCATTATAAAGACAGGCTGAGGAAATTGGGGCTGTTCAGCCTGGAGAAGCGAAGGTTGTGTGGAGACCCCATGGCAGCCTTCCAATATCTGAAGGGGGCCTACAAGGATGCTGGGGAGGGACTCTTCATGAGGGACTGTAGTCGTAGGTCAAAGGGTAATGGGTTTAAACTTAAACAGGGGAAGTTTAGATCTAAGGAAGAAGTTCTTCACAGTGAGGGTGGTGAGGCACTGGAATGGGTTGCCCAAGGAAGTTGTGAATGCTCCATCCCTCGCGGAGTTCAAGGCCAGGTTGGACAGAGCCTTGGTGACATCGTTTAGTGCGAGGTGCCCCTGCTCATGGCAGGGGGGGTAGAACTGGATGATTCTAAGGTCCTTTCCAACCCTAACTATTCTATGATTCCAGATTTCTAACTTGTGCCCATTAACCCTCATCTTTTCCATGTGACTCCTTGTAAAAAGGGAGTCTCCATCTTTGTAGCCACCCTTTAAATACAGAAACATGGTGATAAGTTTTTGCCATGCCTTTTTTTTCAAGGCTTATCAAATGCGATTGTCTCAGCCTTTCCTCATACGGCAGACTTCCCAGCCCTTTGGTCATCTTTGTGGCCCTTGGGGGCTATTAGGAATTGCTAGGAGAAAAAGATATTCTTACTGAATGAAAATTAATGAGGTTTGCTATATAGCAGCTTGAATAAAGAAAAATGTAACTGACATAGTGATTTGAAAAAAGAATTAATTTGCTCATTCCAGGGATAGTTTTTTTCTATTTTCTTATTCCATAAAGCTGGTAGATTTAAAAAAGTCATTTCTACTTAGCTGTGGAAGTATAATGTCATTTTAGATGTAGTCTTGGAAACTAGAAGCCTGACAAAATATTTATTTGAACTCAGAGGACTGAGACATCAATTTTTATTTTTTTTATTATAAGCTAGAACACGAGAAAAACTTTAATGCATTATAATATTTATTAAGTCCTGAGAAAATTTATTTTTGGTAAAAGGAGTACTCTGATGTTTCAGAGAAAACTATACATTCATACACAAGCATAACACATCAGAAGGAAACAATCTATAGGCTTCAATGGTAGATGAGGTACCTTCGGGAATAAAGAATCCATTTTCCTTAAAACTGATGGTTCTAAACCTAAATCTTTGTCTTGATAATTGCCTATAGGACATAAGGATTTTGAAGTATGTCTTTAGTATGCTTCAGTCATATTTGAAACACACTGTCACTGTACATACCTTACTTATTTTTAAATGATTATTCACTTAGCTCTTCCATGACTTAGATGGGACTATTTTGTTTAACTGCATCCATGTTCCTCAGAGGTGTACATGTGATGTTCTTATTCTCCTGTGTTGGAAAGTGGAACAGGCCCAGTCACAGCTTTGTTCATGCTAATTGCCCATAGTGCAACATCAAATTTTTGAACCTAGATTTATAAACAGCCTTATCCATAGCCATGCAGATATTTATACGTACTTTAATATTACCTGGTCTTTGCGATAGCTCTGATTTCCAATTTTCAAGGAAAATTAGTACAAATAGTAGTCAGGATACAGAAGGACTATTAGGATGCTAAAAGTTTGACCAGTTAGCTTATGAAAAGATGTATTGGCTTAAATCACAAGACGTGGTATGTAAAATAATGTCATTGGTTTCTATGGTACTATCAAGAGGGTAAGCATTAGGTAAGCAAAAGTAACTAATGTATTACCAAAAACCTGATTTTGAACACTTTCCAAATTGATATTTTTCTTTACTGTCATTTTGAGCATCTGTAGGTGGGCTGTTAATAAGTGGGATTCTAAATGTTTGCAAGAGCACAGAAGTTGTTCACTACCCTTAACTTCTGCCACTGTGAACAAGAAACGAAACACAGTGGAAATCAGGGATCCCTACAGAATGAATACAGTGATGTTACTCTTTACTTCCTTAATGTTATTAACCTACAATCTGGACAAAATCTGTGCAAAAAGCAGAAAATTTTTATATGTAAGGGTTTTTTTGTGATGCAAGGAATGGAGCTTTCTTTAAGTTTGGATTTCATGATAATACCAATTTTAAGCAGCTGCCAGCAGTATTTCTGAAATAATGCAAAGCAGTCTGGTATAACTTGAGGAAACAATGTGTCTTGCATGACTATATATTTTACAATAGCGTCGAACTATTGATCAAATTTTCTATCATATGGTTAGCTTTAACGTTACAGTCCATTCTTTCAAAAGACATTCATGCAAAATACACAAGAACAAATATCTAAAATTACAGTAGATCAGTAGAAAGAAAAATATGCCTAATTATTCACTGAGAGTCTTTTTACAGAAAGTATGGTATATGTAACACAATGCTCTGTCAAACTGTTGGTTCACAATTTTCATTTCCACTTTAATGACTGCTGGACATGCAATACAAAAGTAGTTTCACTGAATCCCAAGTAAACAGTGATTTTTTTTAAAAATTTTTTTTTTAATTCTAATAAATACTAATAAAAATGCAGTCCCATTCTGCTGCTAATCATAAAAATACAGAAGTGGAAGATCAGATTCTGGCCCAAACCAGCTTTACCTCAAAATAAATAAGACAATGATAATGCAACAAAGGGCAATTCATAAAAGAAGTATCATTATTTACATGAGTTAGTAATAAAGAGATCAGCTAACAGAGAGAAAGGAAAGATAATAAGAAGTAAAACTCCATAGATCTCCACAGAGGGGGTTTGAATAATTAGCCATTAGCACATGGCAGAAATCAGATAGAGACAGAAATTCTGATGAATGAATGTCCACTCATACTTGAAGAATTCTTTCTCCTCATTTCTCTTTTCAGACTTCGCACCAGTATATGAAGAGGCATGTTCTGGACCTTAGGCTTTCCCTAAATTATGTAGGAGGCATCACATCAGAATATGTCTATTATTCATTGTTGATGCTGGACACTCAAGAGATGACTTCAGGTTTAGAACCCTGGCTAAGAGAGTAAGAGTTCAAGATGGCCTATTAATAAGTGCAGAAAGCAAAACTAAAAGATGAATACAACTGGCAAACTGATTAGGAAACTAAGCAACAGTTACTACAGCTTGAAGGCTTCTCATTTGTATCAAGAACAATAATGTCTAGTATTGCTGTACCAGAATGTAGTAATTTGGAAGTGTGTTTAGTGATGTCCAAACAATTTTGATTAGAATAATTTTAATAGCTCTAAGTTATTCATATGGACAAAACATTAGAATCATAGAATCATAGAATCATAGAATAGTTAGGATTGGAAAGGACCTTAAGATCATCTAGTTCCAACCCCCCTGCCATGAGCAGGGACACCACACACTAAACTAGGTTGCCCAAGGCTCTGTCCAACCTGGCCTCAAACACCTCCAGGGTTGGAGCATTCACAACTTCCTTGGGCAACCTATTCCAGTGCCTCACCACCCTCACTGTGAAGAACTTCTTCCTTAGATCTAATCTAAAGTTCCCCTGTTTAAGTTTAAACCCGTTACCCCTTGACCTACCACTAGAGTCCCTAATGAAGAGTCCCTCCCCAGCATCCTTGTAGGCCCCCTTCAGGTACTGGAAGGCTGCTATAAGGTCTCCATGCAGCCTTCTCTTCTCCAGGCTGAACAGCTCCAGCTTTCTCAGCCTGTCTTCATATGGGAGACATTAAGATGAGTCCACTTAATTGCAATGAAATTAGTCAGTATGTGTACTCCCTGGGGCCAGATGTGCATCTAGTCAACTCTGTTCTCATTCATTGAGCTCAAGTTCTTGTTTCCCTTCAGTGTTTTCTCTTTGCTATGGCACATTTCAGAAAGTTAAAGGACTGGAAGAAATGTAGAGAAATGCATCTATTTTAAATGCAGAATTAAAAAGAAATAATCCATTAGAATCAGGTGTTATGCTTATTACAGTTGCCCATCTATTTCCTAGAGGTGAAGAGGCAATGATACATGGCTACTTCAGAGGCTTGTGGCAGGTTAAGTGCTAGAGGTAAAGCAGGGAGAGCTAGAGGAAAACAAAGGTAGGGCAGGGAAGGCTGAGTGGTATAGGGAGAGATGCAACAAGAAGGATGATGCATCCAAAGCTAGAATTTAAAAACCACCAACAGAAGAGTAGCTGAGTGTCAGTGAAAAAAATTAACTGGATAGATAGAAAAGTAAACATTTAAGGCTAAGTGGTTCTGGTCAGAGATGGTGTTAGTGAATGGAAAAGTAAAACCATGATGCATACACAAAAGAAGTTCATGTTTTCATTTTATACTGAAGCTTCATTTGCTTGATTCTTTCATGTCCTTAGAAGTCTGCTTCTGTAAGTAAGAAATAAGATGTCCTCTCAGAGAAGATAAGCAAAAGAAGCAGCTGATATACTGATTCTGTATATGCTGTGACTTCAAAAGAAGTTCATTAATAGATTAAAAGAAAAGCATTTTTGTTGTCATATGCTAAGATGAACTGCTTCTCATTTTAAATAGCAGAACATTTACAGGTGCTACTTTAGGAAATTGTGCCTGGATTCTTGTCTAAAACTACAGTTTTGCAGACAGAAGTGACACAGTTATATTGTTAGGTTACTCCAGAATGAGATAATGTGCTAATGTAAAAAATTACTTACATCTAAAGAAATATTATACTCTTTTCCCCAGGTCACTCTGTTGCATGTTAAAGATCTTCTTTAATTATGAAGTAAACGCTGGGATTTCTCTAATACCGGAAATGAAAATTGCGCCTTTAATAAGTTTCTGTAACAAATTGTCAAGAACATGGTGAAAGAGCTGTCACAATCTTATTCTGACAATTATCCAGATGTGGCATCATTAGTCATCTTAGGAATTGTATAATAGTAATAAACAGTGAGTGATCTTATCTCACTGGTAATGGTGCTGCTGGAGGGCTGGCCGACACAGTGAGACAAAACGTAAAAGATGGGATCTTATGCTAACGTCTGGGAGTGTGAGGAGTCTGGAAGCTGAATTTGGTTGTGCAAGCCTGTCTGTTGACAGTGACTATGAGCATCTTTGCAGCCATGGCTATTGTAAGATTTTCTTACAATCTTTTGAAGTCCCCTTTCCTTTGCTTCGAAAGAGCATGAGAGGGCAGAACAGTCATGGCATAACAGCAGGACAAAGGAAGAGACTCTGAGTAGTTACTTGATATTTATGCCTGCCTGTTGCTCATCACAAAAGGTCTTCTTAAGAAGCAACTCTGCTTTATACCATAAGAGATTTATCAAATCCAAATGTATTTTCTTCAGGATAACCTAGTAATACAGCAAGAATTCCATGTGTGAACTCTGTCTTCAGATCTATTCAGAGGATTTCTGACAGTCCTAACCTCACACAGACATTTGAATTTTAGTTTGCCAAAACTTCCAGTGGGAACTCAGTTCACCTATGTGCATAAATCTGTGAACAGAAGATTTTGCCCTTTGTGAACACTTGAGATTGTTTCTTGCCTTACTGAGAACTGGTGGTCTTTCCCTTTTTCCTAATATTCTGTAGCTCAGAAGACGTTTTATGTCTATACCTTCATTTCTCTAGGGATTTCTTCAATGTCTATGTCTTGGCAGGCTCTCTGAAGGCAGAGAGCACCTTTAGCCATTGATTCATTTGGACATTGGAATGCCACTACAGAAGCTTTTGCGGGGGGGGGGGGGGGAGGGGAGCGTTGGCTTTATAGTACCAACAACACAGTAAGATCTGTTAAAACCCAGAGAACTATAAAAAAATAGTGCAGCAACTAATATCCAGGAAAACACACACAAATTAAATATACGTCAAGAAACCCACTAACGCTTACAACTTACTATTGTAACTTCTGTCAGGGGCATAAATTGGGCCAACACACAGTTTGGACTAAAAACAAGCATTCCTTTATAGTACCAACAACACAGTAAGATCTGTTAAAACCCAGAGAACTATAAAAAAATAGTGCAGCAACTAATATCCAGGAAAACACACACAAATTAAATATACGTCAAGAAACCCACTAACGCTTACAACTTACTATTGTAACTTCTGTCAGGGGCATAAATTGGGCCAACACACAGTTTGGACTAAAAACAAGCATTCAAATTATATAATGGAATATATGTATGATAGGATAAGATATATAGACAGCACAGGGAAATATTTTTGTTCGGCCATAATAGGTATGGAGATTTCAGATGCAACATTTACTGAGGAAATGTTTGAAAATATGTAATTCATGGGAAAAACGATGTTGAACTCCTTTATATTTATGGCAGTAACTGAAATATAAATACAGCATTGCCTACACAGTGTCTGGCATAACATCATGCATTTACTGTGTATACTGTGGAAAAGCCTGTAATATTTTGTTGGCTTGTTTGGCTATAAATCCAGTGTCAGCATTTATTTTGAAGAAAAATCTTCTTCAGAGGAAGTCACAGACAGTATAGATCGTGTGCCTTGACATTCAAAAAAACCTGCAGCTGTTGCCAGAAATCATTTATTTGCCTTGTAAATCCTATTTGTTAAAAAATATGTAGATAGGACAGATAATGCTGGTTTATTGCCTAATGTTTTGCTTTCCCGTGATGCCACAGGATCTGAACTGATTAGCTGGTAGGCTGATCTTTCTTGGGAAAAAACAAACTAGGTTGTTCAATGGGTGGGGGAAAGAAGGTTTCAGACATGAAGGAAAACAAATTCTTTGGTCGTTGCCTACTAAAACTGACTGGTTTTGTGACTGTCTTGGAAAACAGACCATGGAAATTGCCGTCTTACATGGATGATTGGTAGCAGCAGATACAGATCATGTTTGTTCTTCTAAACACCATGTAGAAAAGTGGAGGACTCGAGTCCTCTGAAACGTCAGCCCTTCTATATGTTGCTTTCTGGGGAAAGAAAGAGAGGAAGCTTGGAACTGGATACATAACTGTTGTGATGAGAAGGAAAATATGGTAGGAAAGAATACTGGGGGATCAGCAGACTTCTTTCTTAAAAAAAAAGCTTTATCTAGAAGGTAGAAACCAGATCTTTGAGCATTTGGAGATTCTCTTTTAGTAAACCTAAACTTCAGTTTGTACTAAGTGCATAAAGTGTCTCCCTCAGTGTTGCAGGAGTGTTGGCAGGAAGAGAATTGTCATAATGCAATAGAGAAAAGCATTCAGTGCACCAGATTAAGAGTTCATTACAAATCAGCATAGTTTGATGGTCTTTTTAAAAAATATGTTTTCCCTAGGAGAGCTATATTATTTTGAGTGTTATTTTGGATTATGCTGAGTTTCTTTAAGATATTTTTAAGTAATTCAAAGTACTTTCAATGAAAAGTATGACATAGTATTTAATTCTTCTTCTATTTGTATATGTCCTGGGTTCAGCTACAACAGTCACTTTTTCTGCATCTTAGTAGCTGGTGCAGTGCTGTGTTTTTGACTTTCAGCCTGGGAACAATGTTGATAACACCAATGTTTTTAGTTGTTGCTAAGCAATATTTACTCCAACCTAGGACTTTCTCAGTCTCATGCTCTGCCAGGAAGGAGGGGAAGCCAGGAGGAAACAGAGACAGGACACCTAACCCAAACTAGCCAAAGGGTTATTCCATACCACAGCACGTCATGCCCAGTATATGAACTGGGGGGAGTTACCCGGAAGGCCCAGATCTCTGCTCGGGTTGGGCTGGTTGTCAGTCAGCAGGTGGTGAGCAATTGTATCCTCTCCCCTTGTTATTTCCCTTATCATTATTATTATTGGTGGTAATAGTAGTGGTTTTGTATTATACCTTAGTTACTGGACTGTTCTTATCTCAACCTGTGGGTGTTACATTCCTCCGATTCTCCTCCCCATTCCTCCGGGAGCAGGGGGAGGATAAAGAGTGGGGAGTGAGGGAGTGGCTGCATGGTTCCGAGTTACCAGCTGGGCTTAAACCACAACAATATATAAAAGTGGTTTTCCATATTGATTTAACAGAAAAGTTAGTATAGATGTAAATAGAAACTCTTTCAATTATTCCACAAGGGAAGATTTCAATATCATGCACATATCATAACTCCACTGCAAATCAGATTGAAAAGAACATGTCTTCTATTCCATATCTTCCTACATCTATTTACTTCTGTTTCCGTCACAGTGTAGGAAGATCCAGAAATGAGTTTTTGTCAAACTTCCACCGATCAAGGAGCTTTTCAAAAACTCAACCTTTGTGAATACTGCATGGCATAATTGGAATAGTCTTTTAACAATGAATTTTAGGTATTGTTTTCTGGGAAAACATCATCAGAAGACAGCCACAGGCATCTTTTTCTTTCTCCCTTGGTGAGGGAAAATCTTTGGGATCACTTAGTCTCAGAAGCAGGTCTAAAATGGAACAAATAAATCAACACATGTAAAAGACATTTAAATTGCTGTACAATTTCACAGAGAAATTCAGTTTGTAATCAGATTTTTTTTTCTTGAAACCTAACATTACTAAAGAATAACATTTTACTTATGGCTTAGCCTTTCAGTTCTTAAAACTTGCTAAGGATTTTTGGTGTTGAGACTAGTATCTTGCATATCATTATGCTAGAGTGTTATGAGTGTTATGTGGGCAGGTAAGAATACTCTAGTTCGTGTGCAGTTGTGATAGTGATTTGCTAAACTGCTCAGATACAACACATTCTACTATAAGAATACTTAGCTAGGAAGGCTAGTTAGGAAGTGTGGTTAGCTGGTAAGTATAGGGATACTAGGGATTATGAATTTTCAAACTTCTTTTGAGTTTCTTTGTGATTACCAACTTCAGTTTTCTAGCAGAAAAGAGGACGTGCAAGTATAAAATACTAGTAATGTTTCTTCAAGACACAGCGTTCTGATTTATTGACAATAAGAATATAGGGCTTTTGTCAGATTGGTCACCTGCAGACTGTTAAAAAGTATGATACATACATGTCTTCTAATTCTTTTTCTCTTTATATCTGGATTACTTGAGAGAAGTAGATTCCTTTAATATTATTGAACTGCTCTAGTAGGAACTTTCTGCTTGTCCAAGTCTGGCAGATAAACTGCATTTTCTAGTGTACAATTCTGCTTCCTTATATCTATTACTGTGGTTTTCTGTGACAAAATCTTTCTCAATTGTTGTGTAAATTATCCAATTTTAAATATATATACAGGATACAAATAATAAGAAATTAAATAGTTATGTTTCCAAATGAGTGTTTGACAGTGAATACTTAATGTCCTCTTTACGAGAACTAAGATTATCATTCTAGCTGTCAGAAATTCCAGTTCACAGCTAATGCATAGAAGTTTTTTAGATCAAACAAACAAAAAGTAGCAATAATTGGAGGAAGATAGAATTTCAAACCTGAAGCTTTTTCTAGAGAACTGATGAGTGATTCAAATAGAAAGTTCAATTTCCAGGTGGATTTAGACTTCAAAGAAATGCTACAGTTCAGTAAGATATCATCATGCACTCCCACTTAGTCTGACTCCTTCCTGAAAGCTGTTGTCACTGGTAGGGGTTCCCTGAGTGTTTGCATGTATATGTAGGTTTTATGGGGTTTCTGTTGGTTTTTGAAGGCTCTTAAGTAGTCTGCAGTGCGTAAGGATAGGCCAAACAGTTACATCTCATATTAAAGCCCTGATAGGACCAGACAACAAAAGTAGGAAACAATTCTCTAGCTTTAACCAGAGCTAGGAAAAGAAAATGAAATCTTAAGAAAGTATACTAAGTGCTGCACTTTTGGGGATTTTTTTTGTTTTTCATACAGGCAAAAACTTTCAAAGAAGAGAAAAATTCAAAATTTCCTCTTACAACAGCTGCTGTAAGAAATAAGTGCTTTGGTTGAACTGATGAATCTGTGTGGTGACAGTGAAAAATTATGGAAGTATGTAGCCATAATAATTGTAAATGAAGCCCACTTCCATACTCATATTTAGTGCAAATGGTTGAAATATTTTAAATACGATAATTGACATATGTTTAAACAAAGTCTGAATTTAGCGCCACTGAAATGGCAATATGTTGCAGGTACTGCAGTGTAAGTCATGCACAACTACTTATGAAGCAACATAATTTTGCTTTTTTGATTTATTGTCACACTTCTAACAAAAGCCTTGCTTTGAAATTTCCTCTAAAAGTGTGTAATTTTTTAAGTTCTTGGATTTTGGACTTTGCATTTAAACAGAAAAGGCTTAGATCTTCACTGGTGTGACATGAGTGATATGCAGGCTCATGTTTATTTTTTCCTGCACTGGAACAACAATTTAATGCTTAAAGCATTCTTGATGCACCTGTAGGGTAGTCTGAATGTAGCTATCTTCAAGTTGTTTTTATCGGTATACATGAAGAGGAACTCTGTTTTTCTCACCTTCTTGGGTAAAAAGTTAGAGCCTATGGGAGTTTGCCATACCTAAGATGTTCTGCTGCATCCTTTGAGAAAGTCTGAACTTTGAGGATGATGGGCATTAACTGAAAGAAGAGCTGTTGAAAAAGTCCTTGATGATTTTAGAAATACTAGGTCTGGATTACAGAGTGCCTCTGTACAAATGCATCACTTTCTTTTAAAATGCCTCGTATAAAACTACCTTTCCTTACAAGACAGGTTCTCCTTGTTTTTATTTGTGCATTCATTGCATACAATGCTAGATTTTTTAAAAAATGAAAACTCTCTGCATCTTTTTATTTCTAATTCTGATTTCTCAATTTTATGGAAAAATGTTGAATGCTTTATAATTAATTCATATTTTAACTGACTCTGATTCCCATACTGAGGGTCAATGGATATTGTATTGTAAAACATTGACTTCTACATCTCCTTGTTATTTTTATTTTTCTTCATTAAGTGACTTCCTTACTTGTGACAAGATAAATGTGACCACTGGAATTTTTCTGTTAAAAAAAGTAATAAAAATACACATTTATTAGAAAACTGTTTAAAAATAAACCAGTCCCTGTTCTCACTGGAAATATGAAGGATTCAAGAGAAAAAAATGAGGGTTTATGACACAGCACTAGGAACAGAATGCGAATCTGAGAATATATCATTATTTATCAAATAGGAAATGCAGAGAATATTCTTGTCTATGGCAGAGGGATTTTATAGTAGTAAACCTAGCCTTGCTGTGGTGTCACCCATAAAATTGAGTTATGTGGATTTAGTGAACAATATTTACACCCAGAAGTCAAAAGGTTGTGTCCTTTCTCTGCTTATAGTTGCTATCCTAGATGCAAGAAAAGGCATTGAAGATTGAGTTGGAAGATTCTCTTAAAGGAGAATCCGAATGACACATCTGTTCTTACTCCATTTTCCCCACTGCTATTCTTTGTTCCAAGACAAGTTTGTCTTCCAGTGAAGCAAAATTGACTAGGGTATCATAGTAAATTTGTATAATTCATGAAGTTTCTCCATGGCTCTTTTTGCAATTTGACATGAAGTAGAAAATCTCAGAAGGCGTATCTGATACACTGCTGGGAATGCCAAACACTGACTTGTAGGAAGGGTCTGAAGCCAAAAACCACATAAGGCCTTTCATGGCATTCACATCTTAAAATCATGTTGGAAAAGAAATAAAACAACTCTTCCAATGATTAAGTAGGTTTAGATGGCATTTTGTGGACCTTTCCTTTTAATGTACACTTCAGGAATTGTCCAGTGTTCTTCATTGATTAAGTTTTTTCTATGACATTTAGTGTAAGTGCTTTCTGGTTTTCCTTTCCTTTTCTTTTTTTCTTTCTTCCCCTCCCCCCTTCTTTTTTCAGTCAGTCCTGATCCTTGAAAAGATATTACTCCTTAAATGCATATAGCATTCTTAATTCCTAACAAAGTAGGTTTTCTGCCTCTGCTATCTAGGAATATTTGATTGTGTTGGCTTTTTTGTCTAATAGATTATATAAAAGTGTTTTTCTCCTACCCTATCAAAGTTACTTAATTGAAGATGCTTTGTCCACTCTTTCTACAATAATCTACTTGGGATTGCAGTTAACTCTTTTATAAAATGCCATCATCATGGAATGTCAGGACACTAAAACTTGAAAGAAGAAAACATTGTAGTATTTAAAAAGGAATGGTTAAACCCTATTCATTGTGCTGGCAGGGAACTGAGATGCCAGCATTTGGTATATAGTGATGAACATTATGCCCAGATCCGGATGGTGCTCTAAAGCCTTCCAAATCACTAACTAATACAAGATGATTTGTAAAGAAAAGAGAAGGAGAAGGTATGCACAAAAATGTAGGAAAATCAAAGAGATTATGCCCCACAAAATGTGTGAACGTGACCTTCAGCTTGTCCAGGCACTCGTTCAGTGCAGAAAAAAAAATAATCTCTGAACTGCATAACATTTCAAAGTAAGACTTATGCAAGACTCAAATGATTTTTAGCTATTTATTATGGTCCATTGCCTAAAGGTGAATTCCATCCTTGCACACACACTGCAAATCTAGTGTTCATTTTTGTCTGCAAGAAGCATTCTGAGACCTTATATTCCTTATGTAGTACAGTAAGGCCCAGATGGATGCATAATTGGAAGCTCTTATTCCTGAAATGCAGAAGAAGATTTAAAAGCATAAGTTCAAATCCTCACCACAGTGTATCCAAAGTGACTCTAATCACTCTCTGATTCAGTATGACTTTATCAGGATATAAAAATCAAACGGGCACACCATCTTTGCTGCAGGTGTTTTTTCCTGGTATTTATGGAATTTTACTAGTATTATGTTGTTTCTGCTCTGGGTCATGTCTCTATGTGAATTCTCTGTCACATATGCACCTGGAATGCAATTGCTTCAGTTTGCTTTTCTGGAACACCATTTCTTTTCCCCTTGTCTGTTTATATCCATCCAGGTGTTGAATACCCACAGGCAAGGAACCAGACTTCCTACACAATTATAACATAACGATATGTTAAATATAATATACAGATTAGTTCTTTCACAAGTATTGTACATTTTCTGTGTACGGAAAGGTTTTCAAAAAGCTAGAAAACTCTGTTTTGGGGAGTTAGCTGGAAGAAGGATACTTATTTTCAAAGGTAATAAGGACCATAAATAGTTATGTCGTCAAATTTATCTGAGTAGGAATTGAATGCAGTTGATAGCAGGATTTTGCCAACATTTACGAAGTGCCTTATCTTTACATGTAATCTTGTAAAAAAGTCTTTGGCAGCTTATACTTTGGCATAGCACCCGACCGGTCTGGTTTCATCAGCTTGAGAAATCCAATCCTTGGATATATGCAGTAATACAAAATTAAATAAACGGAATCCATGTGTACAGTGTAATAGCCTATATGCTTGTGCCCTATTGTATGAGGCAGGAAGTTTTCTTTTTGTGCTATAGTCCCTGCATACTACTTCTCCATGCTTATACTCTAAAGAAGCAGCACAGCCATTTCCATTTCAGTACTACTCTAGCAGCCTGCCAAGTCAGAGCACACTGCTGATACTTCTCACTGCACTGTGCCTGTTTGGGTTTCAGTGCCTTCTCTGAACACCCACTTAAATCTTAACATCACCAGCAAGGTCAACTTTCATTTTCTAACTCATGTTCCTGTGGTTCATAGTCTCTTGGAGAGGCTCAACATGCCTGCAAATTCTTACAGCTACCTTTGTCTCAGATCCTCTCAAATAAAAGCAAAACTGAAAATTCAGCTTCTGGAGAACTATGATCAAGCAAAAGAGGAAGCCTTCTGCTGAGGTGATTATTCCAAAGAACCCCAATGTCTTTTGGAATATCAGCTCCAGGGATCTTGGCAAAAGACATTTTCCTCCAGATATCACCAGTAATAATTAAGACTCCCTATCATTCTGTATCTCTCCAAGTCTCGCTCAGCTGTTCAAGCTCAGTCTGAAATCACCTCTGGTGCTACTATACCTTGCTATGTTTTAGACAATGCTCTGCAAAATCAGAGCCTTGCACCTCTCCACCAGCAGCAGTTCACCAAGCAGCAGCTTTGACTGCCTTAGCACCATTTCACTTAGCACCATGTTAAGCTAGTCTTCAAGTTTACTATCAGGTCATCCCTTTCTGAAGCCTGTGAGACATCGCAGATGCTTAGGTCTAGGTACTTCATCACCAGTTTCCACAACTGTGTGTGTGATCCAAACAACCAGGGATGCTATTGACTGAGGTTCTCCCTTGATTCCCTTCATTGTCCATCTGCACCAGTTTTCTTGTATGTAATGAGGAAATAATGGTGATGGTGAATAATCTTTCTTGCTTAAAAATGTTCATTTATTTTATCTTGCTGTCCTGGTTTAAGCACTGAACCCAGGACACTTGTCTCTATGCTGCCTCCAGACTTCCTTCTTCTGATATGTTTTAGAACTTAAAAACCCTGTAGGCCAGAGGGCTGCTGTAGGAAAATGTCAAAGCTTTTCAAGTCATAATTTCCTCCTGCCTAAGTAGGTAAAGAGATAACATGCTGAACTTGAGCAAAATTAGTGTCTGCATTTGTAAATTCTGACATATATTTTTCCAGCAGTGCAAGAAAAAAACTCTAAAGGTTACACATTTTCATGAAAACATTGAAATATCACACCCAGATAATATTCTCCAGGACTTATTTTGCTGTGTTGAAGGCCTCTTTCTGAGGTGCTGAACCAAGAGTCTTTTGCCAAATAGACCAGATTTTTGGAGATGCATATGCATAGTCTCTACTGAGGCCACCATCTGATACATTTTACTCTGTAGTCAACTAAAGTAAAACAGTGCTTTGCAACCTGATCTGTTTTGCCCGCTTACCATACAGATATCTTGGATGCAACAAGTATAAGCACGTAAACATTTGTATGTATTACATGTAAAAAAAAATTGGTTAACTAGTGAGCAAATGTGAATAATTAGTTTCTTGTAGGGAACAGTGGTATATTTTAGCACTAAACTGTGCAGTGGTACTGTTAATTACACTTCTGAAGCAGTATCTAGTCTTTAAAACTTCATGAAATTGACTCCTGAATGCCCAACATAAAGTTATATTTTACTTCATCACTATGGTAGCCTGAAAAGTATTTTCTTTATGCTAGGCTGATAATTACTATTTTGAGTGGTGCAAAGCTTTCCATGAAATATTTATTCATCTTTTTGCAGGAGGGCAGGTTAAGGTCTGAATTTCTGTTTCTGTCATTCTTCTGAAGTTTCCAATACACTTGTATTGTTTCGGTTTTCAACCATACTCTTCCTTTTTTATTTAATGCATCATTTTCTAATACCTTTTAAGCAATAATGTAAGCAATAAATGTGTAAGGGTTTTTATAAATAAAAAATAAAAAAATATAAATTCCTTATTGTTTATGTCCAGTTTAAAAGCAGCAGATGAACATATGCAACAAGTTGCAGAAACTGATGAAGGAGAGGGTGAATCGAGTCAGTTTGCAGAGGTGAAAGCCATCCAGCTGGCCTTGGCCATTGCTGAACAAGAAAAATGGCCAGCACTTTATCTCTATACTGTCTCATGGATGGTAGCAAATGCCCTGTGGGGGTGGTTGCAGCAATGGAAGCAGAACTGGCAGCACAGAGGTAAACCCATCTGGGCTGCTGCACTGTGCCTAGATATAGCTGTCCGGGTGCAGAACCTGATGATGAAGCTACACCACATAGATGCTCATGTACCCAAGAGTCGAGCCACTGAGGAACAA
>NW_009926829.1:0-7944 GCF_000696875.1 Nestor notabilis
ATGTTGTTAGTATCACTTTGGTCATTGAGGCCAATTTAACACAAAGTTAAGAATCCCCACAGCAGTTTTAGTTGCTATTGAGAGTGCATAATATACTAAAAAACTTTCATTTCATGTTTTCTTTCCTCTTTTGCTGAAGATGAGAACTATGTAAAATACACTTTCTCTTTCATTGTTTTTTCCCATACCTTTATGCCTCAACCCTCCTCCAAGACTCATGCTGCCAATATAAAGCATGTATCAGATACAAGAGGCTGGAGACCTTGTTTAATAAACTGCATTGCAGAAGATAATTGTGTATTGCAATTTTCAGCATATCTTTTTTATTTCTTCTTTCTGAAAAGCACTTCAAGATTTATTTCTCATTAGTGTTCAGTACAGCCCAGCCACCAGCTCTACAACAGAAACAGGAAAGTACAGGTGAATGGGAAAAAACTTCTTATTAGAGCTCAGCTTGCCTCTGTTGATTTATTTCAGATTGACCAGCCTTGAACCACTTGATATATGGCAATGATGATCTTGTAATTCACAGTTACTCATCATTTAAACAGCAACACAAGAGATGCAGAGGGTTTCATAGAAGTTAATGACCCCCTGGAGACCTGCTGACCTAAGGCCAAGGCCCCATAACCTCAATTGATCATAAATTCCCAAACAGCTTTTTTGGCCAGAGTTCTTCGTTGCTATTGGAAGCTGAAAGGCATGGAATGAAGTGTAAGATGTCTGCTTTCTCCCCGCTGCCAGGTTCTGTAATGTGCCTGCCCTAATTTGCCCTGGAAATTCTGGAAACGGCCAGGGAATTGACTTTCCTTGTGTAAGCTCACCATGTTCCATTTTATATCTTAACTACCTCATTTCTCTAATTTAGAGAATAAGCTGCAGCACCTTGTAAGATTGTTTTGTCCACAGTCTTTAACTCATCTTTCTAGTGGCAATGTAAGGTACATGCTTATGTGCTACAGTTTCAATGTTAAAACCAAAGACACTGAAGTCTAATCACCTATGGGTTTTTCTGCTCTCCTTCCAATGTATATTTGTATAGTGCCACAGCTTTGATAAATGAGCTATCCTTCCTAAAGTAATGAGGAGACCCAAACCCAGAGCAGCCCAGGGAGGTGCACAACCCTGGGGGACTAGCAGAAGCCTTACTCACAGCTGTCATGCAGTATGTGAAGTGATTTCTAGGTTGAGGATGATATCAGACCCATGAGGAAGTCTAAACACTTCCTTATAATGGAGATATCAATAACTCAATGGTTTTGGTTCATCAGGAATAAGCCATGGAAAACCTTTCTGGTCATGTTAGGACAAGGGAGCAGGACAGGCTCAGGACCGTATTGTGGTGTGTCCCATGCTGATTTCAGTAAGGATGGTCCCTATGATGTCAGGTCTGCCTAAACAAGGTGGAAGATTCTCTCCATGAAGACTTATGCCTGCAAACACTTCTGTGTTTGGCCTGGTCAAGACCTTTCCCAGCAGAGGCTTCAGAAGAGCTGATGAAGGAGGAAATTCCCACCAGCAAGCTCTGTCACTTGCTGTTTATTACACTCATCCTGCTGGACCAAAGGGAGAAGCAGAGACCACCTAAAGGGAAATAGTCTTTCAATTTTGCATGGAAGAGCTAGAGAGCTGCTGAAAGAGCAGGGAGGTGGCTGGGCAAAACCCATCAGGCCCAAGGAGGTGTTAAAGTGGCAAAGGCCTGGTGAGGGGCAAGGAGTGTAATGTTATTAATTTTTGGTCATGCTTTTGGGGGAGGAGAGGCTAAGAAATTATAAGGCATGCAAGAAGGCAGGGGAGAAGGTGAAGCATGCTGGAAAATGGACGATTTTATACCAACATCATTTATTTGCACTGTTTAAGTGTTCCTGGAGTATCCCATACTCTATCACAAACTTGCAACCAGTCAAGTGAAAGGAAATGTGGGTCATGTGGAAAGAAGAGATTTATTTTTAATATCTTCACAATAAGATCTACTGGTCTGCAGTGCCAAAACCACGTGAAGAAGTAAATGTGCAGTCTTACTTACATGTTTCTCCACAGATGCACTAATCTGTTGGACTTAATTTTGTGCAATTTCTGCACCTGGAAGATTTAGCCAGATAATCCACCTGAGCATTACTGTACAGTTCTTCCCTCCACCATTTAGTAGCAACATGTTATGCTATTGACACACATCCCGAGGAACTCTTGAGGCATGGATCTTATTGTTGAGATACCCTTCTCTCACTTGTTTCTTCTTCTTTGTTCCAAACTTGGGTTAGGTAAAAATTCAGTAAAAATGTTCAAAAACTCAACAGATTTCAACAACAGTGGACAGAGACATCTCCCATCCAAACCCTGGGCTCTTCAAGATGGCCCAGCTACCCTAAAGAAGGGAAGATATGGGTACCAACTGTGTTGAAAGGAGGACTGCAAAAGGCAGCCTATATGTCTTCCCCATATACTGAATTAGAGTCCCAGCCATGCAAGTGTGAAACTGGAAGAGGCTTCCTGGGGAAAGTTCAGCCTTTTCTGGTTGCAGCTGCTGAGCTGTAAGAGTAGTGAAAATATAACTGTTTTATCCATGATCAAAACTTTATCTTAAAACATGTAGGTTTCTTACCACGACTTCTGTTAGAAAGTAGAACTGTTTTCCTGTTATTTAATATATCTGCTTGAAAAAAACCACATCAGATGAAAGATTTCAGCAAAATTTCTCTACAAGTTATCTTTTCTTACTGTTTCCTAAATTTCAGAAGGCAAACAGCAACACTAAACCAGAGCTTTTAAAACTGCTCAGCCAACAACTAGGTGTTTTCTTCATATAGTTTTCCCATCATAAATATACTGGCAATACAGCTTAAACCAGAGAGGGATGGCCTGTCAAAAAATAAAAAATCTAAAAATAAGATTCTCTGTTACCTACAGTTTATTACAGCTGCAACTGTACCCCTTTTAGGTTGTTTTTCTGCAAATATTTTTATGGGGTTTTCTGCTGTGTGGATGGATGGGTAATTGGATGGATGAGTAGACAGATGTCTGGAGAGGGAATTTTATTCAAGCAAATGGAGATCCAGCATGTTAACAAGTATATTCATGCCAGAATTGCTTTCTCGCCTGTCATGGATAGAGACATAGAATTAAATATGTATAAATAGGTGTATGTACAATTATTGGCAGAAATGTGAGCTAAAAATGAAGGGGGTATCTTTCAGACTGATTGCATTTCTGCTTTGTCAGGAGGAAAATCCAGCTATTTAAAAACTGGGACCAGCATACCATGGAAACATAACACCCTTTGCTGTGCAAAAACAACAACAAAAGAAGAAAACATTGTTAAATGCTTTGATTTTTCCTAGGCTTATTTTTCAGCTATCTGTATCTGAAGCTGCAGGGTAAACCCAAGCACTAACACGATGACTAGTCCTCTGGAGAGCGGGGAGAAGGGAGGCAGTGCCTGTAGTGAACCTGATGGGTAAAGTCAGTTATTCACATGCACCAGCTGGGTCCAGGGCTGCGCCACACTGCACATCAACCTCAGCGCAGGACAGACTCAGCCAGGTCACTGCAGTGAAAGATCCTGCAGGCAGCTCCCACTCAGCAACATGATTACACCACCTGCATGGCCTTGCCTTTATCTAAGAGTGCAGCAGAAAGTTCTCGTGTGAACAGCCTGTCTGTTGGATGGGAGAAATGAAGAACGGAGTTGTTTTCTTGTAAGAAAATCCTGTAATAGCTTGAATGACCAAAATGGAGTAACCCGTTTTACGGATGGCATGTACACATTGTGCTGCAAATGATGGAAGGCTCGTTTGGTGCTGTACAAACTTGAGGTTCCCAGCAGCTAAGGAGATGTTAGTTTACCTCTAATATTCTTTATTTATATTATTATGCCTAGTAAACAGCATTTTAAATGATACTTTACAGATTCTGAGTGCATTCCTTACCAGGATCATAATAAACCAGCTAACGTGCAGGATAGACAGCTCCACAAGAAGCCACCATGCACATGAGTGTGAAAGGGGCAGGGAATGGGGGCAGCTGCCTTTGTTGAGAACTGGGCTTTGCTGCATGGTTGTGGCCATGGAGAGAGGGGAAACTGGAGCCTGGGCTGAGAAGATTGCTTTGCTGGTGCTGGTCAGGTCATGTCCCAACAGCCAACCTCTCTTCACCATTCACCCTCTGCACTTGGGAGCAAGAAATCCTCCATCCTTTTAAGTGTGTAAAGCATATATTGCCATTGCCCTTTGCTGATTAGTGCTGGCCCCATCGCAGGGTTTGCTCTGATGAACACTCACAGAACCACAAAGCACTCTTTGCTCCCAGCCCCTGGGTCTGCTGGAACCCAGGCGGGTCAGGCATGGGCAGCCACCACAGCAGCCACCAGGAGCTCTGTGGAGAATACTGTCCTCTGTGTTTTATTAATTTATCCATTCATTTTTTCTGTACTTTCTTGTTTATTCCAAAGGACATCTTTTGTCATTTATTGATGGTTCACGTTTGCTCAGTCTGTGTGGGATGGCTCCTCAAGAGACAGAACTGACCACTCCTGCTGAGCACTTGATGCCCTACAGGAAATCTGGGCTATGCTGGTATATTTGGTCAGGGATACTGTTCCTATTCCCTGGAGTGATGAGCCCTACTCATCAGGAAACCCGCTTGAGGACTGAAAGAGGGAGGGAGATGATTGTCCTGCTAGGAAGAAACAGAACAAGAAGATCAGGGACATCTAGAAAACTAAGACTTAATTTAATGGGCCTCAGTTTAAACTTCAACTTCATCCAGCCCTGTTCACAAGGTTCACAACACATAAAGTGCTTGTGTGCAGACATGTATCAGAAGCATCAGCGAAATGGTCAGACCTTGCTACTTTTTATGTTGTATTATTTCATATTCACATTATTTGTTTAAATTGTATTATTTACATGAAATTATTTATATTTATAGTATTCATCTATATTACAAATACTATTAATCATATTCATAATCATGGTGTTTATATTATTTATGCTATTCTTATATTTACTTTATATTATTCTTATTTTTCTGTCATGGATTAGGGGTGTACCAGACCAAACTCAAAATGCAAATAGCAGCTGCAATGTACTCTAAGCATGTTGCACCAGCCTGTGGGGCTCCATGATGCTGCAAAACTGGCAAGTGCAGAAGATCATCAGCAAATAAGGAAAATGGGGAGGAGGGATGAAGGGACACAAACCTTCTGGACTGCATTCAAGGCTTTGCACTCATGCAGCCAGGCAGGTTTCCTCCATACTCATGTACTGAGAAAACACATATTTGTAGGGATGCACTTATACTGGGAAACACATTTTTGCACCAGGATAACTGCCTGCCTCGGTATGTACCAGTTCACCTGTGTGCTAAGGGAGGGGGTCCTTTGAGACCCAAAGTGATATTGAGGTTCAATTTTCTTAACTTGCCAAGAGCTTTTTCTCAAACTCAGGCAGACAGCATCAAACAAAATCCTGGAAAGTTAAAAAAAAAAGCAGTTGCTGGTGCAATATCTGTCCAGGCTCATGTCAAATCTGTTCCTTTTGATCGCCGGGTTTAAACACTGTGAACATTAGAGCAAGCTAAGATCTGAGAATTGCTCAGATTATTCTGTTTTGTCCAGCTTCCAATGAAGCCCAACTAGGACACATGTTCAGGTTATGGGATGCTGTGAAAAGCATACTGCAATCAGGTGCCACAGTGCAATTATTGCTAACAATGCTGCAGGATTTGAAGGGGGTTCTGTTGGATTTTGGAGCAGATGCCTGACATTGTGCATGCTTTGCACTCACGGGCAGGGGGGCTGCAAGGCTCATGCCAGGTACCTCACAGGATGCCAAATCCAATAACAGCAAAAATTAACCCTGGGACATAGCATTCTACACGCTGATCTTAAAATTGCTCCTAGAAGATATTCACAATCACTCACTGAGATGTTGCATTTGCCTCACAAGCACGGATTCCTGAGCTCACAAGCTCACATACTTCACTTTGTGCTAGGTAAAAGTTCTCTGTGTGGTTTACTGGGTAAAGCACTTAGAAGACATGCCTTTGCCTTCTAAAGTCTTTCAGTAACTTGGGGACAAAACCTGCCCCCATATCAGGGGCATTGCTCTTTGTCTGCTGGGATAGCCCCCATTTAAAGCCCTCCTGCTTAACAGGGACCTGGCATGTAAATCTGTTTTTGGGGCTTTGCCATGTTACCCTGCTAAGCCTAGGAGAGCTGGCTGTCACATTTGCTGTAACTTCCTTCAGCACTGCTGGAAAAAACAAAGAGGGAGATTCATAAAGCAAGCTGACACCCAAAGAGCTTGTGGATTGCAAGGTATTTTGGTGCTATGATATTTTGATCTATGGTGCAGTAAGAGTAGGGAGAAGATACTCTCCTACAGGGAGACTAAGGGAGCAAATAAATTTAACACAGTATTTTGAGTCCACATGTTCCTTCCATGTATCTTAGTGCTCTCTGAACATCCAAATACAACACCCAACAATTCCTCTGCCAGGAAAGGTCTTCTTTTTATCCCTGTTTTACAGGCTGGGTCTCAATAGGTGAGCATTTCAGATGCCCAATGAACCAGACCTAGCAACTCCTCTATGACCTGGACCATCACTGCCATCCCAAACAGACCTATCAGATATCTTTTTTTTCCACTGAAAATGGGTCTGGGTGCCTATGCTTAGTGCAGGTGGGCTAAGCAGGGCATACAGCTCAAGGGCTGAGGCACCAAGATTGGGCACCCCAAGAAACAGAGCTCCCCACACTTCCTACTCCCCAAAAGAGGGCAGAGGCTATGCTGAGATGCCATCAGAGACAGTCTCTTCTCCCAGCCCAGGGCAGCCAGGGCAGCAAACCTGCCTCCCCAGGCAATCTCATTTCATCTGCCTCCTCTGGGCAGCAAAATTCAGTTTTGTATAGACCACTGCGAAGCCTGGAGCCAGCTCTGGAAGACAGCCCCAGATGTACTTTCTATAAAACAGGGAAGTTATCCTGGGAATTAAAATTTCCCAGTTCTTCTTCAAACGGACACAGGGTACAGTGCTATTTTAATCTTTCGAGGTGTGCACTGAGAGGGAAGGCAGGCACATCCTAGGTACCACCTTGGCTGGTCCAGCAAGAGTCCCAGCAGCCCTTCTGCCCAAGAGAGCAGAGACCTCCCTGCCTCCAGAACAGCTCATCCCATCACACCAGGGTACACCGTGACCAGCATTTCCAGGACACCGTGGCCAGAAGAGGCTATGGAGTGGGTGGTCAACCATTGCCTAAGCTGTCTTTCGCTGCTGATATCAGTATTGGTGAGAGCTCAGCCTTGAGGGTGCATGAAGAGAAGCAGTGTTACACACGGCAAGCCTTAGGTATCTGTATCGCTGCTGTATATTAGGTATCAGGTAGGAAATGAACATGATTGATCATTTCTAAATCAGGCCTCCTCTGGGAGCGCTGTTCACTGGCTGCGATATACGAGCCCTGATGTGTCATGGAGGTTTTCAGGAGCCCCCATCTGCCCCGGGGGCTGATGAATGCTTTGTGATGAGATCCGGACCTTCGTCTGCTCCTTCTGTCTCCAGCCCATCAGCCCATCCGCTGGTAATTGAAAGCTGCCTGGAAATTACTAGTCTAAGTTTCTGCAGCAGAGGAGAGGCTGCTCTTGCGGATTTCCTCCATGGTTTCCAGCAGCCTCTTGTTATGAATGTCAAATCCTTGTGTTTCCCTCAAAAAGAGCTAACAAAGCCTTCACACGGCTGTTTGTTATTCCACTGCTTTTTACATCCTTCTCTCGTGCCTTTTTGAATGGATTAAGAAACCCTCAGATACCAGTACCTGAGGGAAAACTCAGCGGCTCAGCTTACATGCAAATTCTGCGTGTTTGTAATTCAAACTGTGTTGATTAGGTACAGTAAATAAGTATTGATTCCAACTAGATGGTTTATGTAACTAAGCAGCGCAGCAGG
>NW_009926829.1:7975-51315 GCF_000696875.1 Nestor notabilis
TATTACAGCTGCATGTGCAAATTACAGAGCTCTCATTTATTGGAATAGTTGAAATGAACTGCTCCTGCTGTGCTGATTAGTTAAATAAGCCATCAAATCAGGGAACATAACCATGTGCTGTAACACCGTGCGCAATCTGGAATTATGTATTGGACCGTAGCGTTTGTGATTCATACCAGCTAGTCATCTGTCTAACCAACTCAAGGCAAAAAAAGATTTTTCTTATCCCAAACACATCATGCGATATTTGTTCTCCCCAAATATTGAAATGCAGACTTAGCCTGTGGTGACTGGCTAAGGCGTTAAAGTGTTTGTGAGTATGAACCGCACAGATATTAAATGCTAGCAGAGACCGGGCAGGAAAGATTTTGTGACCAGGAGCCACACCTAAACTCCAAGCAGGGCTGGCCATGGCCTGCATCTCCAGCAGATGTGAGTGCCATCTATCGGTGCTTTGGCAAAGCGACTCGCATCTGTCAGGTGTGGCTGGTCCCCTTGGCCAGCTGGTCCCACAAGAGAGAACTGCATGAGCAGCCCCACGGTTATTTTTGTGGAGGGTTTAGTTTCAGCATTTGTGTTGGCTGTAATTGTTATACCCATACAGCATGTTGGAGAAAAAAAGGCAGCAGTTTGCACGCAGGGCTATGAAGATGCGTGATTATTCCTACTTACATGGTCTTACATGGCTATTAGCTCCAGTAGGCTTGCTATGGCCTCCAGCTGGGTAGGTGGACTAGATAACCTATGAATGGCCCTTCCAAGCCAAACTATTCCTTGATTCTGTGAAATCTTCTGCCTTTGGGAAGCTGCATGAAAGGCGGGCACACTGTCATCCCACCCCATCTTTGTGCTCTTTCCTGTGTTGACTTTCTCCTCCATCCAGAAACCTCTGGAATTCCTGCTTAAATGGATCTTTGGTCTGGCCCAGTAAGTCTGTCCTCATTTTTTACCTCTTGGACTGTCCCATCTTGAATCTATTCTCTGCCTTTTGCAAAATTTCAAAATAGAAAAATGTGTAAAAGAGATACAGGTGACTGTAGAGCTCTGTGTGGTTAGGTGACATTGGGCTGAGGACTGTGGGTTGCATGAAGAACCAGGAATGGATGCAAGTTGATATTTTAGGCAAAGCTGGTGCAGAGAGAAAAAAAGTGACCTCCTGGGCTGTGCAGCAGCCATAAGCAATGCACTGAGAAGTGCACTGACACGGCACACAAATTTAGGGGTTTCAAAGTGACAAGTTTGTCCTTCGAGCACATCCTCCATGTTTATTCTTCACCCTGGTCTGAGTATTTCTCCCATCAGCAGAGGATGGAGGGGATGGCTGGGGTACTGCAGGCCAGTGTTACAGAAAGCTGAGTAACTCGTTCCTTCACCTGGATATAAGTGCTTCTATCATTTAACTGGATAGCCCACTACATTAAGCTTGGCAACATGCTTTAGTAGGTTTCTGGTGTGATGCCTGGCAGTCCTTGCACAGCACATGTGAATGAGGCATGGTCTCACAGAGCTGGGGAGCAGCACACACTAAACCACACAACAAAAACCATGAGGCACCCAGGCTGGATCCGATTTTGCAAAATCTGCCTAGATCTTTGGCTTAAGCCTTGCAGAGATGTGATGCAGGCTGCATATCAAGCAGAGCTGAGTTATATAATGTTTTACAGTGACTGGTAAGATTGATGACCTGGAAAATAGGATTTGGCACTGCTGTTGGCAGTCAATGTGTGCGCTGTTACCGTGTGCAGGTAAGAGGAGGGTGCCTCTCGGCCAGGCTGTGTCTCAGGTTCTGGCTTGGGTTTGCTCCTCCCCTACACTGACGTACCTCCTGACTTCAGACTGACCTCCTGTCCATGCTTGGGTGTTTTCCCACTTCCTATAAGCATCCTATTGGATACCTCTCAGTGGCCTGGAGAAGGGGATGGACTGCACTCACATCAAGTTTGTGGATGGCAATGAAGTTGGTGGGAGAATGCACTTTGGAGGTCTCACCCAGCCTGAGTGTTTCTCTTTCCTGCAACTCAGTAATACTGCACTGCTGTTCAAAGAGAGTTCAGATTTTGCAAGGCAAATCAGTCCAATCCTAATTGTAAGTGCAGATTACCAGTGGATAGGTGAAGCTTTACTTCTGAGATGCTCTGGGGAATTCTGGGGTTTGCCTTCCGGTCCAAGCACATTGGCAAAACAAATCAACTCAGGCTTAACTATGGGTCTGTATCCTAGAGTTCAGAGGAAATGTTAATTCCTGATTCGCAGTGCCTCAAGCAGGAAAAGAATCACACCTTTGGTCTATCAGCCAGGCTTCATGGACTATGTCTGGACCAGCTGACCGCCAGAGGTGCCTTCCATCTTCAACCATCCCGTGACTCCACAATTGTATTTATTTAACTCGTTCTCACAGAAAGCACTCATGATATTGTACAGTACTCTGTTACAAAAGCCCAGTGCAAATACCAGCTCCTGGATTAAAAACAAAGGAACAAATGCAATTATGGGAGAGCAGGAGGGTTTGCAAAGGGCTCAGCACTGGCAGACAGTGAGTTTCTATTACTCAGCCTCAGTTCAGATCTGACACCTGAGCAATATAAAAATGCACATCAAAAATCCTAAAAACTGTACAGTTTTGCAGTATGCTTCAGAGTGAGCTTCAACACAGCCCCATCTGTATAAGGAAGTTGTTACAGGAGCACAAAAAGTTGGAAGAGGACAGATCATCATAATTAACTATTGCCATGAGTAAACATTATAATAAAAATAAAGAATGAGTTCTATCTAAAAGCATCTTCCAATTCTTTTTGGCCATGGAAGTACATTACAATCAGTAAAATAAATACATAAAGGCGGAACACCTAACTGGATCCTATGGGGAGCTCCATCTCCCCGGGATGCTCTGCCAAGGCACCTCGGAGCCCTTCTGAGCTGAACCAAAGCCAGCATTTCCCAGAAAGCATGAAAAAACATTCAGTTACTTTTGCCTCTAGGAAGGAAAAAACAGTGGCTTTAGGAGTGAACTCTTCACTGCAGCTACAGCTAAAGGGGACAACTTGCTAAAGACAATTATGTGAGGGCAGGAGTTTTGAGCCGGAATGAGAAGAGGAAGTTTCTGTCATTGTCCACCATTTTTGAGAGACTTGAATTAAACTGGTTTTGTGCCTGGATATTCCCATGGTCTATGGGGTGAAGATGGTCCTCTGAGCTGTGCTGGGAGCCTGCGGTTCATGGTGGTGGGGTGCTCCCTGTCCTTGGCAATACACAGTGCCTGAAGCATGTGGGCAGCAGCTCTCCACATCTGCCTCCCAGTACAGTATGGTACTTACTGTGGTAAGGTCAGAGCCTTGTACCCTCTTTGCTCTGGCATAAAGCATCATAAAGCACTCAGTAATACACCATATGCAATGCATGAAGTCAACAGACTTATTTTAGATAGCTAAAAGCAAACCTTGCTCTTGCCTCTAGGCTTGAGCTGCTTCCCATTTTCAGGAGTGCAGAGGAAAGATGTGACTCAGACGCTCTCATCTCATGTACTGCAAAGCCCATATTATTCAACAAGAATGTCAGAAGAGGAAAGCCATTTTAGAAACACAGCCCAAGTAAACCCAAGAAGTTAGGGGTGTGGGAGCTTTGAGAGGTGTTAAGGGGATCATGACTGAGTGCCTTTTACATGAGCCCAGGGGCTGCTTTGGTGGAAACACACATAAAGGATGCTGCCCACACGGGACCACTCACCCCAGCTACCCTCATCCCTTCCACAGCCAATTCTCTACCACCTTTCACTTTCCACTGACTTTTTTCCTTCTGCTTCTCACCACAAGACCTTCCTGTGACCCTGCCTGCTGTACTGGATTTCAGCATCTAGGTACTGACTGGCTGCAGTCAAGCTGCCACCTTTCGTAAAACTGCAGTCCCCAAGCCCTGCTGTAAAAGGGTGTTACCAGATACTGTATTTATATATATTAAAAAAGAAAAAAAGAACAGAGTATATTACAATCAGGAAAATAGATTCAGAAGTGTATGAATTCCTCAAGAGGAAGGTGATGATCATTTTTGTTTTACTAGTGTTGCACATGCTTGCTGGCTCTATTTAGGAAGTGGTAGGGGGTCGCCTTGTCTCCATTGCTATTCACATTACCTGAGCATTTCCCACAGAGCAGATGTGGCTTTGCAATTTCGTTTTGCTTTTCATTTTTCCTCCCTGGCCCACTGGGAAATCACTGCAGAAAGCACACAGCTGCACACACTTGTGCCCAAGCGCAGTGCGTGGCCAGTGGATGATGCCAGCCCTGTCCTGGCACCAGGGAGCAGGGCATCCCAGAGCCAGGCACCCGCTGCATCCTGCAAGGATCTGCATGAAGGGGGATTCACACCTTCTTCACACGAGGCTTCTCCTACTCCCTGTAAGAAGTTTCAGTGGCAAGTTAAATTCTGGAGATCATGGATTTAGCCAAACACAGGCCCCCTTTTAAATGGCCAGAAGAACGTGCTGTAGCTTTTCTCTGCTGGCATAAGCAGAGTCACTGCTGTGGCATCCTTGGAACACCAGGCTGGCTCTGGGGAGCTGCTGGTCAGCAAGGCAGTGCAAGCACCATAAGCAGGCCTTCTGCAATCGTCTTCCAGACTGGTCCCTCAGGAGATATTTCTCCACAGTGTTATTCACACCACCACCTCCAACTTTTCTGGCAGTGCACACAATGCCCACGTTTGCTAGCCTAAGTGATGCCATGCACACAACTCAGGACCTACATGGTGCTGTGACTCACTGTAAGACCTAATTCGGGTGGGTTTTTTGTTCTGAAGCTATTCAAAACAATCACTTCAAACGCCACCTGTGCAGCTGCAGAAGGGCAGTAATGTGGGTCTAGAGAGGCAATGTGAAGGCCAGGACAGCAAGTTGACATCTCCTGCTCCCTTACAAGGGTCCTGGTATCTTGGACCAAAAGCAGCAAGCTTATTGCTTTATGCAATGCTTCCACCATAACTTTTTCCTTTAGCATGCACTCTCCAGTGGCATGGGGTCCCTGCATCTGTCAACCCAGCAGCCCTCAGGAAGCCCCAACAGCTACAGCTGGCATCTCCTGACAACACCGAACACTGCTGACTTCTGTTCATTCTTACAGCATCATTTCTGGGGCCCCAGAAATAATAATTATGACTTGTTTGTGAGACAGGAGCAGTGTGAGGACTTATTAAGGAAAACATTGAAAACAGAGTCCAAGAAAAAAGGCCAGGATGTGTCTCCTGGCATGTAGGAAGGAGCTAGATCTGTGCAGAGAAGCGTGGAAACTCACAGTGGGAGCTGGCAAAAGGCAGTCGATTTGCAAGCGTCATTGTGTCAAGAGGGCTCCCAGAGCCACCAGCAGACCTGAGATGACTTCTTCAATAAGGGAAGTCTGCATGAAGCATGGGCAGCAGGAACCTGGGCTGCAAATCCTGGGGCTACCGGCTGTGAAGAGACTGAATGTGGTGGGGATGGGCATGGAGGAAGAGGCAGGAGATACCACCCTCACTGGGGCTGACTGGATTCCCATCATCTGTGCTGGCTCCTGCCCCTTCCCTCCCCAGCTCAGTGGGTGCTGGAGGTCAAAGGCAAAGGTCTGATGCAGAGACCTAGTCTTTGGGCACCATTCAAGTGAAAGAAATGCTGGTTTGACCCAAGATTGTATAGAGGTAGAAAGGCGGGGAGCAACGTGTGAAGAGAAACCATGAAGGAGGAAGTAAAACGCAGGAGAAAAGCCTGTGATAGAGCTGCAGGAAGTCAAACTGGGGAAAGACAGGGTCTACAGTAGCAGGACTGGCCCAGGTCCTGCATTCCTCAAATGCAGGAAAATGATCTCTTGAAAACAAAGTTAACCCAAGTTAACTGCTTTAGAGAACCACAGACATGGGTCCAATGTCATCTGTATCACTGTATTTAGGTACAACATCTGGGTCCAAGGACCTGCATGTTTCCTGCTCTAATTTATCTTTTTCATAATTAAAAGTAATTATAAGTGGATGTCTGCTTGATTACTCATGTGCTTTTTCCCATGGACTATGTGACATATACTGCTGACAAACTGTTGCCCACTCCCTCATCCTGCTGACATCAGAGCAAAGTGGAGATTTTTCCTCCACTCACTTTACAGCTAAGGCAGCTGGATGTTGTTGGCTTCTGGCACTCTTACTCTCAAGGCAAGTAATTTTTAGGGCCGTGCTGCTTTTGAGCGGGCAAGTATTACGACAACTTTCATTCTCCCCTTTGGTAAGAGATTATTGCAACACATGGCACCCTGACTTTCAAATAATAAGGTAATTGCATCATCACCTAATCAGTTGCCTTAGAAACAGATTTCCTAAATTTCCCTGTTGCATCTGTATGTTCATAAGAATGAAAATCAGACATGAGAGAAGGAAAGGAAACAAAAGACAATCCAGGGCTTTGTAGGATGCGCTCCATGATGGGAAGGCACCTGTAAGGCTGTTTGCTGATGAGCCTGCACTTTGTTTACTCACCTTTGTCACGTCTGTGGCCCCCTCAGTGATGCAGCAGCAGCTGGTGTCAGCTGAATAGGGGGAGCAAATCTGGAAAATTACTGGCATCATCCCTGCAAGGTTTGGTGGCACAGAGAGAAATAGATTATGGGCAGATCTTTGTATTGGCAACTACCAAGGGAGAGCTAAGGCAGGGCTGGGAACCCAGCAGACAATGAATTTACAGTTTTAAGAAAGCTTGGGGTGAAAACCTTCAGTGCTGGAGTGCTGCTTACTTGGTGATGCTCGATTCAGCAAAGGTTACCTCAGCAGAGGTCATTTTCCTGGAATTTGCACCAAGATTTCTGAATCAGCTCCCTGCTCAACCCAGGCTCAGGTGGACCCACTTGCACAGTCAGAGGAGGCCCTGGAGGTGATGCTGCTTGCCATTTCAGGGGCTTCTCTCCAGGCAGATCCACTGCAGTTCAGTAACCAGCAGCCTCTCAAATCTAACACTGAGCCTCAAGAAGCAACTTCAACCTTTCTTGAGCTAGCAGCAGATGAGGGACTGTGCAGCCTGTACCTGGAAAAGCTGTTCTTCTCTTTCCTGGTAAGTTTCACAGCAGAAATGTGAGTTGGGACTGACCTGGAGATAATGGTGCAGGAGTAGTTGAAGGTGCCTGGGGTCAGCACTAGGTGCACACAGTACCAGCATCAGGTCCAATTGTAATGGTCTAAGTACAATTCTTTGGGAAGGATGGGAACTCGTCCGCTTGGGCACAAGTCCTGGTTATCCTGCTGGAGCCTGTGCCAAGCTTGGAGACAGGGTGACAGGCTTCTGTCTGTCCTGGACATCCATACTCCAGCCCCATGGAACCCCTGCACTGCCCTCCCATTTGTCCTTTAGGGACACATTCTGTGGAGGGATTGGGGGAAATGGTTTTTTTAGTACTCTCCACAATTTGTGGCCTAATCTGCCTTTGAGGATGGAGGTAAGAGCACCAGTGAGGGCGCTGGGCTGGCCAGACTCCTCACCGGCCCCAAGCAGTGCCAGCACTTAGCTTTGAGACCTCCCACACTGAGAACAAGCAACTCGCAACAACCACAGAGTATTTCTCCGTGTAAACACACCCCAGCTGATAAGGCTGAGAACAAGCTCCAGTCACACATTATAAAGTCCAGCTAAAAGAAGCCATCTCACTGACTGTAGTCACCCAGTGCTGCTCATGTGTGGGATGGGAGCAAAGGCTACAGTGGGAAGTCAGCAAACAGAGCAGATGATGCACAGCCAGCACAACATGGCTGTTCTATCAGGAGTCTTGTTTTTGATTCCCATGCTTAGTCTCGAACTGGGTAAAGTGCATGTGGAAATTAAAGCATGCCTTGCTAAAAGGTGAATGTTGAATACAATGAATTAAGAAAGTGTATAGAGAGCACTGTAATTATATCATCAGGGAATATCATGTATACTGTGCAACGCTGTGATTCATGATGTTACAAGTAAATAACAGGAGATTTAAAATGTTTGTAGGTTCTCATCTGTAATGTAGTCCACCTTAAGGATATACTTATAAAATTATCAGTGGAAAAACACTGTATTTCAGAGCTGAGTCACAGATGGTCACACCGAATCAGAGATGAAGGTCTTGCTGCATTTGCTCGTGATAAAACCATGAGCAAAGTCCTGGTTATCCCCAGAGACTTCCAGAGATTGAAAACGTTCAACAAAACATTATTGGATCCTTTTGGCATAGCCATAGGAGGTGGGATTATCCCCACTTTACAGATCGGTTACTTGAGAAGCAGTTCCTCAATGGAAAATGTCATGGTACTCCCTGCACCAGGAACGGAGCGGGGTATCTCCCTGTCCCTGCTCATTCTGGCAGAGCATGTTGCCTTTGATGGGTACTGGTACCCTCCACTCGAACATGCAGATCCTCTCTCACGGCAGCACTTCTCTTTTCACAGCATGCCAGACAGGAGTGAATTTGCTTTACATGTTGCTAAGAAAGGCTTCAGCAAATACTCAGTGTCAAGTGGCAGGAATCGTCATCCCTGGGAGTTGCTCTGGTAGCATGGGCATGTACATGGGGAAGTTGCCTTACACAAGGGCAGGAGGTGGGAAGTAGAGTTATGAACCTACTCACCTATTTCATCTTCCACTGTTGGAAATTGTAAGAAATCATTTTTGTAATCCACACACAAGCCTGCATATAAAACAGACAAAGTGCAAACGCAGGAAACCTTGATAGTATGGGACAGGATTTCCCTTGCATATTAAGCTGAAGAGGGATGCTATACATGCAGTGCTTAATTTCTGAAACCAGGCCAGAAATTGATTTGACGGTAAACAAAGGGAATATTAGTACTGGATATTTAGAGATCTTAATATTCATATGAATTTTCACAGCTAATTTGAGAGGTAAAACCCCCCAGCTCTCTGCTTTTGTCCATGACAGCAATCACTATACTGAGAAGGGGAGGCAGGGAGCTGGCATGCAGATGGACCATTGATCTATGTAGCACCTGCAAGAAGTCTCATGAGGAGCAGTACCAGCAGTGAGGCGACTACCAATGAAGTCTTTGCAGTAATACCTATGGGAAAGCCAGAGATCCCTGTCCATGCTGTAGCACTATCCCTTTGGTCACTGCACGGTAGCAGAGAGCCCTGCCAGCACTCTACCTTTCCACCTCTCCCATGGGAAGCACAGTGAAAGAGGACCCTGTTTCCACAGTTGCCAGAATTCAGATTTAGACTGATTAAAAGTTTTCTTACTGCCAGAGATGCTCACTACTCACTAAATTCTTTGGGCCTCTCAGTATTAAGCACCTTTAATAAATCCAAGCCCTTGTACAGATTCAAGGTGGTTAGTGATACCACTGGGACAGTGAAATGATCCCCCTGAGCAGCAAAGCTGGCTGTGGATCACTGGGTCCCTGCCCCATTATTTGAGGTCTACCAGAGTTGATGATTGAGAAATTCAGTGGGCTTTTGACCAGGTCACATCACTGCTATTGCCAACACAAGTGATGAATATTAAACTCCTGAGGTGATACATTTCTAGCCTGCTTTTAGAGCCATGGGTGACATGTTCATCCAAATAGGCCATAGGATTTATGGACATGCTAAATCCATGAAGAAAGATGCTAGCACAACTGGACATGTTTGAACTAACAGCTGACACTGTGTCCTTCCAGACAGCAGCTGGGTGCAAGGTCTGGGGCCAGGCAAGCATGGAGGGAACAAAGGTTCTTTGGTTCTTCCTAGATCTGCAGGTGGAAGTGTGACATTGCTGCTGGCTTCATGAACTAATGGGGTCTGGGGATGCTGCTGCAGCCAGTACAGTGTGCTGCTGAAGGTACACAGCTGGGAGCACATGGTCAGTGATCTGGGTGGTGTGCTCCGAGGAAAGCCTTCCTGGCTTTCCCCCTGTTCCCAAACCGACCTACCTGTGGGATCATGCTGGTATCAGAAACTGAAGCTCAGCAAGAGCCCACACAGGTTTTCCAGGAGAAAGACAGAGCTGTCTTTCCAAGGGCAGCACTGGGACTGGACTGCCAAGGCAAGGGTATCTCATGTACGAAAGTCCTTACGGGCTTTCAACTCCATACAAAAGCTGTATTTGACTAGTCTTGATGTGAGGACAGCAAAAAAGAACAGCAATAGATTTCCTTGGGCCTGGGTGAAAGCTGTAGCAGAGCTTTACTGACAGAAACCAGGGAAGTTAATGGTGCTACAGAGAGGCTGGTAGTGCTGGCTTTTATTTCAACTCCAAGTTCTGGTTTCAGACTCTTCTCAATGTATTGCTACATTTCTCTGTTGATAAGAGAGGACTCTGGGCCAGCCAGTGCTGCCAAGCAAACACTGAAGGACATTGTTATTTGGTTGCTGCTAACCCAAGGGTCTGCTCCAGCTCTCTAATATCTCACTACAACCAAGTCATGACTGAGAAAATCCTGCTCACCAGAAACCTACTAAATAATAGACTGCAAATGTAAAAGTGTTTGTCCTTCATACTGTTAAACAATTAGGGGGAATTCTCTTTTTGTACACAATAGTTGCCACATTAAATCATAAAATAAAATATGAGCTTGGTTACTGAAGTCATTTACCAAAGCTCATTACTGTTTCATATACAATAAAGGAGACTACCACAGAACAAATGCCAATTTGGAAAAAAAGCCAAAAAGGGATGGTTCTCTCTTACTTGTCCTTGAGGAATAACAGGGGTGAATCGTGTTTGGAGGTGCCCCAAGCCTTCACCATCACCCAGATGTGGTTGCTTTTGGGAATAGACACCACAAACCACACAGCTCTAAGGCAGAGGGTGAATGCTCCTTAGTTCTGGGATAGTGCTTGGAGTGGTGCTCAGAGGCTTGTTTGCAGTGGAGACAGCTTTGGAGTATTTTAAAAACCTTTCCCAGTGAAATAAATATGACCCTTGGAAAGGGAAGAGAGGGCTAAGTGTCCCTTATGTCAGCCAGAAAATCCAAAGCACTTTTTATTAACCCAAGGATCTTGCATTAGACAAAATATTTACATTGAATGTCATTGCGCCAGGACACATGCTCCTTGCAAGAGCTCAGTAATATGAGGTGACTTCTGGCAAGATGTCCCTTGCTCCACACCTCCTAAGCCCACCACCAGAGCCATTAGAGCAGACACACAGGGAGCCCGCAGGCACCACTGCAGCTGGGGGAGGCCAGAAACAAGGAGGAACCAAAGGTGGGAGAGGGTGCACCCACCGTCTGTGGTTGTGGGGGACCTGAGTGCAGCAGCTGGAGCAGGAGCAGGGTCAGAGGAGACGTGTCTGGGGCGCCACCGTGGGAGAGACCAGAGCTGCTGCCCTGGGGACTCACGTGCCCAGGTGCTGGGCACTGAGCAGACTGGGATCCAGGGGCAGCCACTGGGCAAGCTGGGCAACTGAACTGACTGCTGCAGGGTTCACATCCTACCTGTGTGTATGCGTAAGTTCCACTGACGGACCGTGATCCTGCTCAGCTGCTGCTGTTTGTCTTTACCTAAGTGCTGGTCGCATCTGTCTGTGTAAATCAGTATGTATGGCCATGAGTATATGTGTATGTGCCTAGCTCAACCTTCTCAATAGCTGGACCTGGAGGCTTGGAGATGTGTCAGACTCACCTCGATGGGGCTTCTCCCTGACAGGTTACGTATTCCCCTTCAGCCTTTCATGTAAAGCAAGGGGCTTTAAGTGTCACTGTGGATGTCACACATGGTAGCAGTACCAGGAAGAAAACTGCTGAAGACATCCCCAGCTGAAGGGACTCCTCGGCCCCATGGCAGGCTGGTACTTCCAATGCCTGCCCCCCTTAGTGCAGGGGCACACACATCTAGACCTCAGCTTGCCCTTGCCTTGGAGCATCAGGCTCCCTGGGCCTCTCCGAGCAGCGTATTTCTGACAACCAGCAAAGCCACATTTGGGAATGGAAGTGAAGATTTAGCAAGATCAGGCCATGGCAAAGCTGCTTTTCTGCTCCACAATGCATAGATGCAAACTGACACCTGTGCTGCAAAGGCTCCTTCCACTTTCCTCTGACTTTTTAGTGTTTTCTTCTCATTTTTATATCCTCAAATAAAAATCTTATGGCGGGGGAGGGGGGGGAAGTATCAGTCCAATGCCTCATAAAGCAAGCCTCCACTGTTGTTTGGAGCTATTCTGTTCCATGACTAAAGCTGGGCTGGATATTTTATTCATAATGAGCACATTAAGCTTTTCCTGTGATGTTTGTGCTTCTCCCTCTTCAGGCCCTCCCCTTTCAGGGCATTGACGTGGGTAATGATTTTCTCTGCAGGAGCAGGGTTCATAATTTCATACTACAAATAAACATACAATTTAGCCAAGGGTGAATTCATGACTGTAACTCATTCTGAAACAAGGCAAGTCTTTTGCTTATAGACAAGAAGATCATGTGTCCACAATTGAAATTTAGGCATCAGAACACTAAGTGGGAAGTTTGCAGAGTGGGATCCTAATAGAAGCAGCAAAAAAAGGAGCAGGACACAAGCTGTTTTCCTCTGGCAGCTCCCTGCCTGGGTCCTGTCTTTGCCACAAGCATTCTTGCCAGGATGAAACCCTGCACTGCTTTCCGTGTTAAACACGTGGACTTTATTTTGGTAAGTTTAAAAAGGCATGGAAATGAAATGCACTCCATTTGGCAGGGAAGCTGAGGATCTGCGGAGGCTGTTGAGTCACTTTGCTTGAAGAAAGGAAGTATGAAAATGAAAAGACAAGATCTTTCATCAGCTGCCAGTCACATGGGGATCCTCGGAGCACTGGAGCGGGATTACATCTTTTGTACCTGCAAAAAGGCGAGGCGTGCATGGTGCACTATGGAAAGACCTAAGAAGGAAGGAAATGCCCTGCAGGAAAGGAGATGTAGCTTTGTCCTGATTATTCAGCTTATAAAAAAATGAAGAGTAAGAAGTCTGGCAGAGGGAGGACACCAAACAGTCTCAAAATCTTTCAGAACCATAAGACTGTGGCACAGGGAGGTCTCATGCCTGCAAAGACATACAGTTAGTATTAGAGGTTGAGCAGCCCTAGCAGATGAACCTAAGCGCTCATTTATATTCCCTGCCAGACCATAGCATCTGTTTGCATGCTTAAATGCTGCCTCGGCAATGTGTGAAGATGGACAATGAATTGAGTTGGCATGTCTGGAAACCTGGGGTTGCAGCATTGTGCTCCTGCATGGACAGCAGAGCTCCCCAAAGAGGCCTTGCTCTCCTTTCACACTCGAGTAGGTGCACGGTATAAACACTGGCATGCACAGCTTCAGAAGTCACATCAAATCCGTGTCTGAAGTAGCTCACATCAGAAGGTGGTTAACACATGAAATCAGCCACATACTGAGAGCTGAATCCTTTACCTGGAGAGTTACCCAGGGTTACAGATGCAGGTGTTGCTCGGTGAGCAGCAGACATGGGAAAATCTGGCTTATCCAGAGAACTGCACCCTTCATCCCCTGGCTTTTGCACAGCAATAGCCTGGCTGTCCTGCGTCCTTTAGGACACCCTCCCACAGGCAAGAGACAGCACATGTTGTTTCAGTATGCTGTGTCCAGATCGCCTGATGAGTGAGTGCATGCCCACCACCTGCCTGGCTGCTGCCATGGACAGGGTACCAACACCTGGATTCACCCTGCCCTTCCCTCCACCAAGAGCTGCGCTGGTCCTTCCCTGAGAAGCAGCCAGTTTTCATGACACATGTAGGATAATTCACCCTGAGACCTCCATCCTGCCATTAGACTGGACTGAAACAGGCCAGCAGGTTCACAGGGGTTTTGGGAGAAGGGACGGTTGGGGACGATAGACAGCCAGTCAGATGGGCAGTGTCATCACATCAGCCTTGTTCCTTTAGCAAACCAAGCTAAAAATAATAACAGTAGGAGACAGACATTTGAGACGCTGAGAATAAGGCACAAATGTCATGTGAATCATAGGTCCTAAAAGGATGCCTGGGCTATCTCAGGCAACTGCATTGTGCTATTCCTTTCATACACCATCCTCAAGGATAGCTTGCTCTTTCATTCCACCTACTCAATGGAAAGCTTGAGTTACCCTTTATTCATATGGTCACTGAAAACATCCTCTTAATTTCCAGCTTGAATTTGTGTTACCTTCTTGGACAACAATTGAAACAAGAACTTAGACTGTGCCCAATGAATTTTAAATTAAAAGGAAAATGATGAAGTCATTCTTATGTCAGATATAGAAGAGCTGAGACTAATGTTCAGGAAACACAGACTGTAAAAGTCTTTGGTCTGAATGTATGTGAATGATGCTTCTTTGTGTTTGTGTAAAACCTCTCAGACAGTGTGCTCAGGAAGCCAAGGCTGGATTACCACCCGTGTTCCTGAAGCCCAGTCTCACTAACTTCAACAGTTTTCATCCTTTCATTATCCTTGGTCCTGGTACTATTACTAGTATAATAGTTCACAAGCCATTTGCTCTGCAGCAAGGTCCTGTTCTGCATGGTGCTGGGCTTAGAAAAAGACTACCTCACTGCTCAAAAGTCCTTGGTTGTTGTAAGGTGGCTTAAATGAAGAGTGGGGCTGAAGGTGAACTCACAGTGAGGCAAGAAGCAGAAAATATTTTGTGTATGCTGAGAAGTACTAGTTTGTGCAATGACTTTTCTCATCATTCTTCATTTGGCTCCTTGAGAGGAGAGGCAGTTTTTCATGCAACAGTCATCACCTCACCTGAGTCCCACAGCAACAGCAGGGCTGATGTGTTAGTGCTGTCTAACAGTCCTGACATTGCTGCCTGGAGAAGACAGGCCCAGGATCAGAGTGCAAGCTGTCTGAAAACACTGCATGTCAGAAGCATGCTGTATAGTAAATGCACAAGCTGCACTTGCCTGTATTTTGGTGTGGATCAAGTAAGGCACCTTTGGGCCACACACAACAGCAGCTGGACCTTGCTTTCCCCATTACACTCTGCAGCAGTTTGTTTTGTTGCAGCCTTCGGAGGAAAGGGTCAGGTTAAGGAGCTTCTCTAGCGGGAGCTGTAAAAACACAAATAAAGTCTGTGCTGTGAAAAGCTCACCAGTTAACACATCAGGGCACTACAGATGGATGAAATACAATGAAAATGAGAAGAAAATTGGGAAGAGGCAATATAGGAGCAGGAGCAGAGGGATTAATTTACTCTAATTAAAGCATTAGAAGAGAAGAAAAAGATACCTCCAGAGTAGTCCTCACTTCCTAAGGTATAATGTACATGCCACATGAAACGCTCTTTAAACAGGTCTGTTGATACCAGCCAGCTCTAAAAGGAGCTTGGGATGCAAGACATCTGCATGAATTTGGTGTGATGAGTTGCACGTGAGATGTCAGATGTTTTAGTTTGAGGGCACAGTGTGGTGGCTTCAGCTTTGTGAGATCTGGGGTGTATTATTTAAAAAATAAAGAAGTATGAACAAAGGATTTCATGGTCCCATGACAAATTCCTGGTCCAGTGTTTAGGTATGACAAGTAGGTGCTGCTTTAGTCAAGGACTTTCAAGGGTGGAGCAGAGCCTCGAGGAGACTGAAGAGGATGTGCCATGAAGGAGAACATGGTGAGGGAAGCCCTGAAGGCTTCAAGGTTTCTCGAGCCTGTGGCCACATCAGCAGCACCAGTCTGGACCTGCTACAATAGATACAAATCCGGATTTGCCCAGAGTTTGAGGGTTTCATACAAATTCTCTCCTAGTTAATAAAGTGTGCAGGACTGAAGCAGCAGTCCCCCTGCAAGCCACAGTGACTGCTTGTGACCAGGAAGGGCATTGCACATGCTTCCTAGAAACTGGCGGTTCCCATCAGAAACCAAAGACACACTTTATCATTTCAGTGTTCCAGGAGCTTGCGCAAGGGCAGCAGCAGCAGTGTCAGCAGCAGGAGGTGGGGCAGATGCAGCAGCCAAGCACACATCTTGAGGAGAAAGAAACCTGTGACCTTTCCCAGGCTGACTTGGGTTTGTGTGATGGGATGGAGGAGACAGGGAGAGGCTCCAGTGATGTGTCGGGTTATTATCACCTCGGTTATTACCACAGAGAGGCCAGTGAGCTGCTTCACCAGCAGGAACAGGTCAATGTCTGCCTTTGCCAATGTTTTGTAGCCTGTTGGCATCGTCGCCCCTCCCCAGCTGTAAATGCCAAGCTGGCCAGACAATATGCAGGGGAAAGGCCCTTTCACCCTAAATCAGGGCATGTTGTGTCTGCCTTTAGCACACAACCTGCCAAGCAGGACTAAGCACCCTCCCTGGAGTCCCTGCTTGTAGACAGGGCATGGAGTGGTCACCCCCAGCCCTTTCAGGAGTCAGGTAGTGCTTTTGTGGTGGAACTAGTCCAAATGCATTTAAAGGGTTACCTTAGGAGGAGAGGACCTGCAGCCTGTTGCATTTATACCTAACATGAAGGGAGCTGTTGGGCAAACCCTGCTCAGGGCAGGTGCAAGGAAGAGGTGCGTCTCATCTGCAGGCACCACCATCAATCCCTGCAGTGCCATCCCCAGCCATGTCTCAAAGCTCCAAACCACCTTCCTCCACAAGGAGGAGGGCTGGCAAGAGAAAGCTCTTTTCTTAATGGTTCCTGCATATTTTTGTATCTCATAGTGAGAATGTCTTCTGCTTCAGCAGTAGCGATCAAAGGACATAAAGCCAGAGATACAGCAGCATTGTTCTTTGTCAGTGCTGTAAGTCTAGTTAACCTCGAATGAGAACACTATTGCTGAAATATAATAACAAACTACTGGGCAACATGATCTCCTGTTTCTCAAGAGATCAAATAAATTATTCATCTTTCTAGACTGAACCTAACCTGACAGCAACCTTTTCATTTAGAGCAAATTAAGGATCTCAGACTATCGAACATGAATGATGACTTTTTTTTTGGTTTTATCCTCTTTACTTAAAGGAAAGTGGGTTTTATATTTTAAACATTCTTACACACTGCTGAACAAATACAATATTTTTCCATGATTATTCGTGCAGCACAGCAGCGGGCTGAATCCAGCAGAGTTAATTCCCCAGTGATTCCTCCTGAACATATAGGGTGTATATAGAGAGTTATAGTAGCTCCTGGAGACCCGCCACGGAGGCCTTATTGTGCCAAGTTGTGCACAGAGTAATAGGAAATGGCAGTGTGTGCTTCAGAATTTCCACTGTAAAGTAAAGGCTTAACATGATGGAGAGGCTGGGAGTGACAAGGGGATGCCCTCCTTCCCCTGCACATGACCCCTCACAGGGTGCACCTGGTGATACTTGACAAAGCAAAGCCTGGACCATCACACAGCTCCTTTCCCAGGTCCCTGATGTGGTTATGTCCAACCCTGCTTAGCGGAGGGATGAGCCATGGCAAAGGCAGGAGGAAGGTGGAAGAGATGGATAAAGAGTTGAGATGTTGTTTTGAAGCTGGCAGCTCTGCCCTGTGCAGCTGTGAGAGCCTGAGCAACATCCCGTCACTGGGGTGGCTGGGGCTGGTTGCACCACAGGGCACAGCTTCCTGGAGGGCCAGTCATGAGCAGAGTGCACCTTGTACCATTGCCATCGAGGGGGTTTTGCAGAAGAGGTGAGGATAGGAGTACAGTGTGGTTCCTGGCACTACTGGGTCTCCTCTGCCAGAGACCTGCATGGTGAGGCACCGCTGGCTACACCAGTGCTGGTCACCTGAGCATCTGAATGTCCTCAGATGCAGATAACCTGATTTTCCCCAGTACCATGCAAATAAATACAAGCTCCTTTTATGGGTAGTAGGAGATGAGGGCTAGTACAGGTCTCCCTGCACACTGGCAAGGCTGGCTCTCTCCAGAGTGCCCTAAGGAGCCTTGGCTGCCTGTGGTCCTTCCCTTCATGTGTCCCATCACCTGCAGGACTCTGTACAATGCCACGTCTGCCCAGGGGTGCAGCTGCAGCCCTGGAAGTCATGGCCACATCTCGGGTAGCCTTGGGGTGTCAACCAGCTGGCAGGAGACTCCAGCACACCACCACACTGCTGCAGCTTTTCACATCCCAGTGCTCCCAGTTTTGCCTTCACTTATGGCTTTAGAGCATTCATCCATGGCAGATGAACATGCACACACAGAAGTCGTGTATGTTATGGGTGAAAGGAGTCCATCACTATGAGCAGCAAGCATCCCAACATGACTACACCTCCTTTCCCATCAGTAACAGTGGTAGCATCTCTGGTATAATGTATTTAAGAAGAAGAGAGGGAAAAAACCTGTGCAGTGGCAGCTGGAGAAGAGAGGAGTGAGAATATGGAGAGCAACAGCTCTGCAGACAGAAGAAGGGCAGTGCAGAAGGAGGGGAGGAGGTACTCCAGGCGCCGGAGCAGAGGTTCCCCTGCAGCCCATGGTGCAGCCCATGATGGGGCAGGCTATAACCCCCTACAGCCCATGGAGGTCCACAGTGGAGCAGATCTCCACCTGCAGCCCATGGAGGAGCCATGCTGGAGCAGGGGGATGCCTGAAGGAGGCTGTGATCCTATGGGAAGCCCATACTGGATAAATTAAAGTCAATTCCCCAAGCTGAGTCTGTTTTGCTCATGATGGTAATTGGCGAGTGATCTCTCCCTTTTCTAGTCTCAGTTCGCAAGCCTTCCTTTGTATTTCCTCTCCCCTGTTCAGCTGAGGAGGGCAGTGACAAAGCAGTTTTGGTGGGCACCTCACATCCAGCTAGGGACAACCCACCACAAGGGTTTGGGGGACTTCCTGAACAGGAGTTACAGACATTGCATGTCTGCAGTGTCATGTGCTTAATAATCACAGTCAGAGGTAATTTATTCAGTCTGCCTGGAATACCTTCACATAGTTTCCACCTTTACAATTTCTGTAGCAATCAGTTCCATTATTTTACAGCTACGCTGTGAAAAAATACTTTCTTTTGTTTGTGCCAAACCTGCTAATGGCAAGAGTCCTTCTAGTTCTTACAGCATCAGAAATAGTGAAGAACCTCTACTTCCTTCACCTTCTCTGTGGCATCCTAAATTCAATAGAGCCCAGCAGGGTGTATAGGTCTCTAGAGACTCTCAGCTGCCTGTATCCCAGAGTGGAGACTCCTGGTCCGCTTTGCCTCTTTTAGTCAGGGAACTGTTTTATACTCATGACTGTCTTCCTCTGAATGTTTTCTAGCTCTGAGGTGGAGGGAACAGAACTGATCCTGCATTCACAATTACACTACTCAGTTCTTAGTGACATAACAACATTTTCTGCCCTATTCTTGATTAATTTCCTACCAATTACCTTACAAAATCTTCAGGCCCTTTTGCAATAGCACTGTCGTACCTCTTGGCTAAGAGATTCAAACCACATTGCCTAATATTAAACATCTCAGCCCACAGAAAACTGTTACCTGACTTCTGAGTGCTTCCCACAATTCCCACTGAAGTTGTTCTACAAAATTTCCCCTGAAGTGCAATCAGACAAAGATACATACATTCCTCTAGGGAATTAACCTACATATTTCTAGAGAGCAAACAACCATCTGTCTCTATCTGAGGTATGCACATTCTACAACATGCCTGACTAAGCCTGAGCATTGCCCACGTCTCCCCTGTGACAGTCCCGAACACTGGATATCAGAGGATGGAGCACTATTTCACCCCACAGACACCTGCTGGCTTCAATAAACGCTAGCCAGACTTTAAAAGGAGTCCAATCCATTAGAAAATATTAATCAAATTCAATAAATGCATTTACTTATTTAATTTTTAGGAAAAGGAATGACATTTATGCAAATGCATCATGAGTTGGAATTAGGCTTAACTGCAATGTTAGCCTTGGTGATAGACATCTGACTTATCCTAGTACACTGCAGAGCCAGATCAAGCTTGCTGTGTCCATATCCATGTCTGTATTTCCTTGTGTGCTCTGCAAAGCCATCAGAAGAGGTAAATCCATATTTTTCTGGTCTTCACCAGCTGAGCACCTCTGTTCTTCCCCATCCTACTGCAGGAAAATGTTTTTGCCTTCCTCGGTAGAGCATGGGTCATGGGGAGGCACTGGAAAAGTCTCAGTGGTCTCTAGAGAAATACTTAAGTCTGTCAACACTGGAAATCTTGGACCTCCCCAGTCTGAGGTCAATGTCCCATCTCCGAGAAGGGCTGTCAGAGGCTTCAGAGGAAGAAGCGCAAAATCATGTCAGACATTGACTAAAAGCCTGTGCAAAATGACGTCTAGCTCTTACACAGCACTTTTCCACTGACCTCAAAACTATTTGCAAAAAGGGTCTGGATAATTTCACTTTTCTTTAAAACTGAAATGACTCATTTTTACCTAATAAATCAGGAACTTAATGATGTCAGACTTCTGGTCTTACTCCAGGGATCTACCAAATAGTCTACACAGTCTTCCACAAAGTGAATGACATTATGGACAGCATGACCACATGTAGATCTCCTAACATATGTAGATCTTTGTACTATGCAGTGGTACTGACCCACATCGTGTCAATGCTGGGTACTCTTAAGCAGTATGGACCCTAGTGGCAAAGACCAAGCAAATGCTGGGCTGGGCTGTGTTAGCAAAAGCATAGCCAAGGGAAGTTGCAAAAGCATAGTCAAGGGAAGTTGCAAAAGCATAGTCAAGGGAAGTTATCATTGCCCTTTACTCAGGACTTGTGGGACCACACCTGGACCACACACTGTGTCTGATTTCGGGCTCTCCCATACTTGAAAGTCACGGGCATAGTGGAGCAATCCGAGTGTACGGCCACCAAGCTTGCCAGATGGTTAGACTACATGGTGTATGAGGTGAACCTAGAGAACTCAGCCTATAAAAGACTCAATATTTTCCTGTGGTTTCATGATTTTGAATACTGAAGTCCCTAGAAACTGTACCAGTTCAACAGTGGGTGATAAATCCTTGGATATGATCTGTTTACCAGTTGGTTGAACATTTGAGAAACCTCTGGGACAAAAGTCACAACACAGAAGTTAAGACAGTTACCAAGAGCTTTTGAAGTCAGCTGTAACATGAGTTTTACAATTTTCCCAGCTCCTCCTTGTTTAAGATAATAACTTTCACGCTGAACCAAGGGGCACTCAAAATAATTCATCATCTAAGCAAGGTGCCTGATGCCATATTTAACACATCAGTTTAAAGAGAGTTTGAGCCCAATCTGTCTTTTATATAACTGTTGTGGTTATTGTACTAAATCCCAAAAGGTGGAATAAGGCTACTAGAATCAGCTGATACTAATTGAAAATGTGAGTAATGCTTGAATGTTTCAGAAAATATATCTTTTTCTCCATAGTTAGCAATGTATGAGTCACTCGGGTTCCCTAGCTACTGCACTGCATGAATGACTCAAAACTCCACCGAGAGCGGAGGCACAAGCAGTTCTCTTTTTGCACCAGATTTTCTCCTTTTAAATCACCCTTGCTGTATCTCACCCACTTCAAAAAAAGGAGAATCTCTTCCTTCCGCTGTCCCCATGCAAGCCCAGATAAAACATCGTGCACAAGGATGGTCAGTGCTCATTGTGATTGAAAAAAGCACAGGATATGATGCAGTAAAGTGAACTCAGTTAACCATTTTTAAGAAGTGAAAATGTACATAAACTAGTTGTTTTGCAGAGCTTCTCTGAAGTTCTGAGAAGAGCAAGGACGCTGCATTTTTCATCATGTTGGACCCACATGTCTGCTATGAAATTTTTCTGTGCAGCAAAGCTCAGAGTCTGAGGTCTTGGAAATTTTAGCCAATCATTTGTTTGGGAGCAAGTTTTGAATTGAGTTAATTGTGGACCTTGAAATACTTCAGGTCCTGGAGACCTGGATGGTTTTACAAACTAGTAATCCCTGCTTAGTTTAAATGGGCTAAATTGCTGCTGGGAGGATCCATTTTAATTTGTGCTAGGTGTCTCTATCAACACAATACACACATCCCTATTGTTAGTGATTGCTGGCCGTATGCCTGAACCCAGGTTCCCTTTGCAGAGCTCTGAGCAGCTCTTTGGGGTCACAAGCAAATCTGTCTTTCATGTCACATTCCCACTGTCTCCTCACTTGATGCATCACATGAATCATTTTCCAGGGACTGAAAGATGGACAGAGAGAATTCATGCTGGTCTGTATATTAGTTTTCACTCAAAGAAAAAAAAAGTACTGCATAATCTGGCTATTGCCTAACCCCATTACCTCACCCTGAGGCTGATCACCAGCCTCTTGTTCTCTGGATCGCAGCTCTGTTGCAATAACCATGGGGTGTTTTGGACAGTGTTCATTTCCTCTTCTCAAAATCCTTCCACCATAAGACCAGTCTGACAGTCTGGCCACATAATGAAAAGAAATGTACACAGTCATTTGGTAGAGCACATCTCAGTAAGGTGGGTGAGCCACTGGTTTCAGTCCTGCAGTTTGTTTCCTATTTATGAGAAAGTTACCAAGGCCAGAAGGAATTACTTCGATTTATTTCCCTAAGCCATTCTTCCCATTACACATTTTTAATTCAGCTTTTTCAGAAGTTTGAGTTTAATTCTCTTTCATTCTGCTGATCTTCAGCTGAGCAGATACCTAGTGTTCCATCCCACCTTAAGCTGCTTCATACTTCACCAGTGACAGCTTGTGCTGTCAATGAAAAAGAAAGGTTCCTGTCCTCAGGGCTGTTAAGCGCAGCCTTCTGAATACACCACCTTTATACAGACTGAAGCTGTCCAAGAGTCATGAACTCTTAATGCTGTTACCACAAAGTCTGTTTGCTAGAATTTCTCTTTCAAAGTTAACCATTTCACTGCTGGACTCCTTGACCATCTGGAGCCAACAAAATGATCCAAGAGTGGGGAACTCTGCTAATTAGGCAGAAGCCTTGCCTGCTAAATAAAATTGTTTTGGATGAGTCCTTTCTGCTTGTCTAGAGTCTCTTCAGTTGCCACCATTAAACACAGCCTTCTTCTGGGTTGGTCATTCTTTCTTTTACCCTGGGGTTTCTGAAACAGGTTTTGGTCACAAGTCTCAAATTATGGTCAAAGACTGCTGATTTTGCCCTCTTTCAGCTATCCAAATTCATTCTGTTGGTGTTTAGATACCTAGTTCAGGAGCCCAAGTTATGCTATAGTCAACTGAGAAAACACATATCCAGAAGAAGTGTGTGTTTATATAAGGAGAGGAGGGGGAGTTGGACTTGTTCACCCTAAAGAAGAGAAAGGTTGGAGGATCTCACTGCTGATCACAGCTGCATAATGGTATGATGCAGAGAAGATGACAGAAAGAAACTCTTCTCAGATGTGTACTGCAATCAGATGAGAGGCAACAGACACAAACTGCAAAAACAGAGATTCCAATCACGATTTCAGAAACTTTTTTTTCACCGTAAGGATGGTGAAATATTGGAGCAAGTATTGAAGAGGTACTGGCATCTCCATTTTTGGAGATATTCAAAACTCTGCCAGACAAGGCCCTGAACAACATGCTGTAACTGGATGGGCTCTGAGTGGGGGACTGTACTAGAGGACCTCCAGAAGCCCTTTCCAACTTAATAGTTCTGTCGGTTTGCAGGACATCTCAGATACTGACCAAGCACCAAAGCTACCCCCTTATATTGCTTTTCACTGTGTAGTTTAAGAAATTGTACAATGATAATTTCCACACAACTTATAATGAGTTCTTCTCTCTTATATCTAGTTCATAGGACTTTAATTTTGTTTCGGGTGGGGACCTATTTATTGTATAATCAAAACTTTTCAGCCATAATGCTACCTGAAATCTTTTGGACATCATGTAAAATTACTCATATCTGCCTTTCCTTTTAGCTCCACTTAGTGGGTCTCAGTTTTTACTTGCTCATCATTTTACCAGCTGAATTATTTCTGTATGTAATATCTTCCATTTGCTAACTTCTTCTTGCCCGTTGGCAGCAAAGATATTTGGCATTGAAAATTGACAGAATATCAGTATATGGGGCCCTTTAACATGATTTATTAGTGTTTGGAAAGAACTTTGTAATCAGGCAAGGAAAAAGGCTGTGAGGGTTAACAGAGAGGTCTTTTCCCTTACCTTTTGCTTGATTTGTTTTATAAACAGTGACACAAGCAAAAACATCAGGACCCAAACTGGAAAGCCACTTCTTACTATGCTGGATTAAAGGAACAGAAGATTACTGGAAGGATCTTGCTTGCTTTTTGAAAGATATGACAGCCCTGGCTTGCTCTATACATTTGCAGGCAGCTTAGTTCTCCATCAGCCTGTGTTTTGTCAGTTAAATGCTTATCTGAAGCCCCTGCCCAGCAATCTTACTGAGCAATGGTTTTCTTTCTACTGTCACTTTCAAAGCAAAAACTCACAAAAACTTGTTTGGCATGTTACCTCCTATCAGGTCGTATTCAATTGTGAAAAACTGCTTCAAAAACAACAGGAAACCCAAGAAAATGTGATAACAAACAGCAGCATGTCAGGGTTTAGGAAAGTGTGATTAGAAGCGCCATGGAGACCATTGTCAGGTCATATCTGTCTTTCTTAATTAACTGAAGTTGAGGGGAAAATAGCATGTTAACAAGATTAACACATGAAATTACCAAATTGTAGATGTTAATATCATCAGTAAGTATCATTCCCTGTATTATCTCAGAAGATTCTAGCCTACGAAAAAATTTTCATCTTTATATCTATGTTTCTCACTTCTATTTTCTTAAAAAAAAAAAAAAATTATTTCATCTCAAAGAGTTTGAAAACGTTCTGTGAGAGCCTCCTGAGGACTGGACTGGAATTTGCCTTCTTGTACATTAGCTCAGAGATCAAACTCCTTCACAGGGAAGAAAAGTCAGGCTTTTGGCTTTTCCTTTTTTCCTAACATACAAACTTAAAGATCTCCATACAAATTTGTGTAGGTCGCCAGAGCAAAATTCTAATGTAAGATATGAAGCTTCTCTATTTTCTTTTGACATTTGCAGAATCAGATCCTGGAAAATTAGTTTAGGGCCAGGATTAATAACTATGGTTTTATCCTATTTTAAAGCTTCTTAAGATTTTCCCCTGGAAAGATGGAAAAGAAATGGTCTTGGAGACAGAGCACAGAAAAACATTTCTGTGAAAGGGGAGGGTGGGTTTTTTTTGCAGAATCTTTATCAGTGGTTTGGAGTTATCTAAAATCACTGTTGGCAAGAATTGTGACTAAGCCAAGCACTGACTAACCGGTAAGTAATGAGGAAGACAAGTAAGTAGCAAGGAAGACAAAAGCTTGCCATAGAGACCAATCTGGATTGATCAGCACATCAGTACCATTAAAACATAATTTGTAATGCACTACAGTGAAATTGAAAGATAAGTGTGCGTCATTCAGCAAGAAGACAGATAAAGCTCTTTCCATATGGAGAAGTTCTCCAGTCACTATACATTTACTGGTAATGTTCATGCTTGTAATGAAAAAATAAAAGATGCCACTGGTAGTGCTGTTAAAGGCTGCAATCCTGCCAACATTTATATAAGGCAGTCTGAAATCATTGAAAAATACAGAGGAGGAAGGACTCCTGCCCCTTTGATGTCTGTGCAGCCTTGGCTGCTTCCTTAAGCACGTGTTTTGGTGGGACTTTGTAGTCAAGAGCAGCAATTCTATTTCAGTCTCACCCGCCCTTCCTATTCCTCTATCCCAGATGGGAATGACTGGCAATTCATAACATCCTAGAAAACTTTGGCAATGGCCATACAGATGCTAGTAACTGCTCCTTCCAAACATGCAGTCTTGTTCCAAATACTCTCCTCTAAAAACTAACTTTCCCTGTACTTTTTTATAGCGCACTTCACAAGGGCTTATGCAAAGAAAAAGTAAACAGCTGCGACTGTAAATCATCCAGTTCCTCTAAACCATAACTCTTTTATTCTAACTAGTTTCCTGGGATGGAGGTATGTAGCAGGCTGTTCTCAATATCAGAGTTAAATGCCTTCCTCCATCATGTCACAGTCCTAGTTCCCAATAGGAGAGACACATGACAAATACAAATACAGCATGCAGAACATCTCACTGAAGTCACTATGAATATAAAGAGTGCATATGACCAATCAGTGTTTTGATATTATTCAAAGTGCTTGCAGATACTACCTCAACAGCAATGCCAACCCAATGACAAAAGATTGCAGAAGTGTTCTCATAGCTGGAAGATTAAAAGACTGCCTCCTTCAAATAGATTCAATGGGTGGCAAACTCAATACCAAACCTTTTACAAGCCCTAAACCTCAGTATAAACAATGAAAAACATTTTCACACTATCTTCTACTCCACAAGTGAGTTAAAGTAGACATCCCACCCCAGCAAAAATATCTAGACATGTTCTTCTGCTGCCTCCCTGGGGCCTGGGTTAAGGACATCACTAAGAAGCTTCCTGGCCTGGAACAGCTCTTGAGCTATTACTCATTACTGCTCTTTAACGTGGGTGATGATGAATCTGCAACTTACAGTCCAGTGGTGATCAAAAGAGACTTCTGGGCCTTAGGATTGTTGTTAAGGGAATCTGGAACACAGGTTATTTTCAACTCTATTCTTCCAGTTGCAGGCAGTAACACTGGAATAAACAGATGGACCCAGCCTACTGTTACATGGCTCCATGGCTGGTGTCACTGCCACAATTTGGGGTTTTTGATAATGGGTTGGCCCACACAGCACCAGGCCTGCAGGTATCAGATGGGATACACCTTTCTCAAAGGGGGAAGAGGCCCTTTGCTCATTAGCTAGTGGGGCTCATTGACATAAACTTAAACTCAACTTGAAGGGGGTACAGGGATAATACCAGGCTTGCCTGTGATAAGCTGTGGGACAACATGCCAAAGCTAGAGGAACGGGGTGCTGGCGAGGGCCCTCTGCTCTGAGACATACTGGCTACACTGGAGCATACTTGAAGTCTTACGCAAATGAGCCAGGGGTTCCTGAAGTAACAGAAGTCAACAGGGAAACACCAGTGAAATACCGCAAAGGAATTAAGGGGTGTTCCTCTAAAAAGGTGACATGGCCAACAGTCCAGCTGAAGTGCCTCCACACCAATGCATGCATCATGGGCAACAAACAGAAGGAGTTAGAAGTCACCATGCTGCTAGAAAGCTAGGACCTAGCTGCAGCTACTGAAACTTGGAGGGACAAATCCTATGACTGGAGTATTGGCTATTGATACCTACAAGCTGTTCAGAAGGGACAGGCAAAGAAAGGGGTTGGAAGAATTGCCCTCTACATCAAGGAATGCATAGAATGTGTATAGCTGTCTCTGAAGAATAGCCACAAGCAAGCTGAAAGCTTAAGGGTAAGAATTAGAGGCCAAGGCAACAAAGGGAACCTTCTTGTTGGTATCTACTACAGGCTGCTCAATCAAAAGGACCCGACTGATGAAGTCTTCTTACTCCAGCTACAGGAGCATTACACTTTCTGGCTCTCATTCTGCTGAGGCACTTCAATCACCTGAACATTTAGTGGAAAAGTAGCACAGTGAGATGCAGACAGTCCAGGAGTCTCGTGGGATGCATTGAGGACAACTTCTCAAGCCAGGTAACAGACAGCCCTACCAAACGGGGTGTGGTGCTGGATCTGTTGGTCACTAGGACAAATGAGCTGATCAGTGAGCTGTTTGAAATGACCTCTCCTCCATGCCCTTTACTGATTATCGTCTTCCTCTGCCCTTCACTGTCCGTCTTCTTCTTCTGTGGCTGCACAAAGCTTAGCCTGAGGTTCACAGTGAAGCCAGAAGGGCAATGTGCTCAGCTCCACACCACAAACCACTGGCTAGGTACACACGGACTTGGGCACATGTAAGACATTTGAGTGAGCCAAGCAGACACTCCCAGCAAAGTTTGCGAGCTCAAGCTCACAGTGTCTCAGGGAATGACAGAGAAGGAGGACATCACTCAGAGCTCCAGCTACGCATGCAGCAAGTAGCTTTTCAGGGGTGGATGACTTTAAGACAACAGATGAAGTCTACCCTTCCATTTTTTTTTTCTAGGTGTCTTTACTGATATTTAATCTGTCTCCTCACAGACTCACACAGCATTTCTGCTTTAACTTGATTCATTCTGGGTTAGTCAGCAGCATGTTTTTTCTTGGTTTGAACCCATCGTCATCATCTCCTTGGTTATTGTTGCCCTGGGTCTCTGTCACTGGCTTAGCTCTCATCTAGTGCTACAAAGGCACCAACTCTAGTCATGGCTCTGTGGAAGGGAAAATGACTGACAGATGCTTCCTTGGAGACATTTTTATTTTATGCAGGCTGGGAAAAATTTCTGAATCAAGTGCTCATTTCTTTAGTAATAAAGCCAGCCAGTAAGTTAAGGGCTTCTGCCAGTAGCTGTCTCCTTCATTCAGAAAAGAAAGTTTTCAACTGTGAGAATGAAATTCCATGAACAAAGCGGGTTTTTTGGAAGCCTCATCTAGACACAGTCTTTTCAGAGTAAAGACTCATTTATTTAATTTTTTTTAATAAATAGGACCAAATTGTTCTAAGTTCCATAATCACCAGTCACCATGAAAATCAATGGGAATTATGCATATATACCTGAGGAAAAATGTCACTGGTAGTTCTTAGAAATGAGAGAGGAATGAACTAAAAATGGACTTTGGATTAAAAGTATCAGAGGGATCAGCTGACTGTGTGCTATAGAAAAGAGCTGACTTAGAAAGCCTTAGGAATCAGGGTTATCACAGAAATTCTGCCAAGGCGTTTATCTATAGTGGTAGATACTGCTGTTTTGACTTGCATACTACTAGAGAAATGTAACCGGCTTTATTCCCTTGTCCCAGTTAGATTAGTCAAGTACTTAAGCACTTTATCTTTTAATTAATTGTATTGGCTAAGTGTGTATTTAAAAACTGAATTTCTGCACAGAAATACCCAACATATTCATCACTTCTCGTACACTCTTCTTCTCCACAGCCTTCCAAGCACTGAGTCATAGCTCCATTTTATTCTATTCTTTCCATTGCTGCACAGCAATTGCACAGTCTATGAAATAAATATATCTGTTGTTTAATCATCAGGGGGACCAGCCATTCATAAGAGAAGGAGACAGCAGCCTGTGCAGAAAGAGCATGATTTAACAGAGGGTTGCAGAACGTGATCTGGCTAAAAGTCAACTAAACTTAGCAAATGGAAGATTTGGAAGCCATGGTCATCTCTTCTGACAGTCTATTTTAAAAGAAAAATCATAAAGGAAGAATATAGCTGCTGGTTTCATGTTCATTGTGTCAACCTGCCAACTTATTTTCCAGAACTTTGCTAATCTAGAAGAAACAGAAACTGCATGTGACCATTGTTGTGGGGTTGGATTGTAAAACAAAATTCAAAGCAAGGCTTTCCTAGCCACTTATCATTTTATTTGCCCTTTGTGGATGGAGCAATACCGGCTAAACACAGGCATGATTCCAGTCAAATGACTTCTCAGCCTCATCCAGGCCTCAGCCCATCCAGCATGGGTTAGCAGCAGTTATGCTTGCCCAGAAACATAACACTGAACTTATCCCTAGTTAGCACTGCAGTGCAATCCCTCCTTCCCAAGTGCTTGAGCAGAAACAGAAAGGGACAGAGGAAAGCTTGGCCACATAATCTTAATTTTAACAAATGTTAAATACATAACATCTGTTTTGAAAAGCTGCAATACTGGACAAATGAAATCACAGTGATCTGCTCCAGAAGAAGTGCAGCTTGCCTTGATGAAAACATGGTTTCAGGTTGTTTCTCACAGATATGAACATTAATTCATACTGAAATTGTAACTGACTAGATAAATCAAATGCCCTCAGATAATGGCTCAAAACAACATGCCCCAGTCATTCTGCAAGGCTGTGCACGCAAATAGCATGTCTTGAAAGGTTGTGCTCAGGGTGTACTTGGTCTGCTACAAAGCACTGTGGAAGGACTGTTTGAATAAAGTCTTTATCGGGAAATTTCAGTGGAGTCACATCTGGGATGTGACTGCTCTCTTCAAGCCAACACTTTCTGCATGGACCAAGCTTGCCAGACCTGCCTGGATCCACTCCCAGATGATGCAGTGATCAAGGATGCCTCCTGCATCCCAGCAGTGAGGATGCTGGCTCATTCTTGCTCCCTGTGAGCTAGCCCGGTGCTGAGGACGTGATGGAAAATGGGCTTGCAGTGCACTCTGGACAGACACCCTGCCCAGGTCAAACCTATGTGCCTGGGGAAGTCTGCTGCAGATTGGTAGTTTCTTCAGCCGCTGGGATCGTGCAGTTTTAAAGTATCAGAGGTCACATTGCTACAGCTGGTTTCTGAAAGCACCAAGTTAGGACCAGGGTCAAATCAGACCAAGAAGGAGGCATCAGGTGACAGACTAAAGCTCTGGCAGCCAGGGGCTTGCAGTTACAACTTAAAGCCAAGCTACTGACTCATGCTGGATGTGTGAACATGAGCAATGCAGTTGGCTTCTTGCTACCTAAATCAACTAAGCTGGAAGATTGAGTCATGGCTGGGCCTCCCAGAATCCAGATACATTTGAAGTGACCTTTCTAGAATAAATAAGTACAAGTTCGCCCATTGACTTGAAACTCCACATACAAGTGTTAGACTGTGCTAGAGAGCTACAGTGAGGAGGATGAGGGAGAGGATGACATAAGCTCCCCCTTCCTCCATACACTGGGCAGCTTCTTGTAGAAATGAATGAGGCCTTTTCCCTCTTGCACTGTGGGAATGCTTCTTTCCAAGATGTTTGCGCTCCGCTTGCCGAAATATACGCTGGTCCATAATACAGAGCACACAAGTATATCCTGGGCACCAGAAAGAGAAAAAACACATAGACACATGGAAGAATGGAGGCTGAAGTGGCCTCTGGAAGTCACCCAGGCTGACCTCTTCTATCCTCACTCCCAGAACTATCGTCAAAGTTCAATCAGCTGGTTCAGGGCCCCATCTAGTCAAGTTTCAAATATCTACAAAGACAATGATTTTGTGGGCTTTTGAGCAACCTGCTTTAGTGTTTGATCACCCTCACTGGAAATTTTTTTCCTGTGTCTAATCAGAATTTCCTTTGATGCAACTTGGTTTTCATCTTTCTCTGTGTACCCAGAGAACTGTCTGGCTCCATCTTCTGTGTAATTCCCTTTCAGGTTAGGAAAATAGCCCTTAGTTTTGTCTTCTCCAGTCTAATCCCATCCCCCTGGCTATCTTAGTGGCCCTCAGCTGAACTTGCTTCAGCTTTTAAATATCTTTCTTCAGCTGGGGTCCCTCAACTGGACACAGTAATTGATACGCAATCTCACCAGTGTGAAGTAGAGAGGACTACTCTCTTCCCTTGGTCTGCTAGCTATGCTCCTCTCTTGCTATGCAGTCCACTATGCATCCACTTCTGCAAGGGCACACTGCTGACATATTCAGCCTGGGGTCCACTAGGACCACAGGTCCTCTTCTGAAGAGCTGCTGTTCAGTAAGTCAGCCCTCAGCTTGAACAGTCATATGGGCTTTTCTGTCACGGGTGCAACAACACCAGGAGTAAATCTATGCTAATCAATACACCTATTGCACTGGGCAGAGGTGGTCCATAGTCAGAGCAAGTCAAGACACACTGTTGTCCAGAACAGAAGACTGCAGGAATAGCAAAGTGTCACAATCCTGCTGCCCATTTACTAGATAAGCTTTGGAAACCCAGGCTCATTTGCTGCTGAAGTTTGAGACATATATGTGGATGTGGATGTATGACTACTGCAAGGCAAGATGGGACTCCTATAAAGCCATCAGTGTTACCTTGTCTCACATATGCCTGGTGGCAGCTGGAAGAGCAAATCCAACTCTCCAAGGCTTTGCTGCCGGGACTCTGTCCCAGTTCGGCTCTTCCCGTCCAGAGGGACTCATTCTCCCCTGGGCTAGGCAAGTCTGTCCATGTTTTTCAGTTGCATTACTGAAATTCTTCCCATGTAAAAAGCTATAGTGAATTAAATTATTATCATCCAAAAGTACAACAACAATGTATAGATGCAGTGTGAAATTATATTCCAGATTTAAAATTAGTTCTTCTAAATCTGCATTAAACAACCATCTCAGCAACGCTGAACACTGTAAGCCCACTAACTTTGATAAGTGCTGCATATGCTCATCTCTCTAGAGAAGCTGTGAAATTTATTAAACTGTGTACAAACGAAGGCATGTCATGATGAACTGCATGTGGAGGGCAGGATGACTCAAAGATGCTCCTCTCTGCCATTATATCCAGGGCACAGGGGCACTGGAATACAGGTCTCTGGTGAGCAGAGATTTATTTGACCTGTGATCACAAGAAAGGGGACAATTTGGGTCAAATATTTCTTATTTTATGGATCTGTCTGGCTCTTCACTCTAGGTGGGCTCCTGAGAATGGCCCTGAGACTACCTGTGGCTGAAGCTGCTCCAGGAAAATGGGAGGAAAAGTCTGGGTATCACTTTATATCTGCTCCCCTGGAAACCGAAATCCCTTTTTACTCATCCTTGAATGAAATAGCAAGTGTGTTAGAAGTAGAAGAAATCTCTGGTTGCTGCTGTGACCTATTACAAACTTCTGTCTACATGTCCTGTTAATGATTCAGCTGTAGAGGTGGTGCAGAGGCAGGCAGGGTTTTGACACCTAGTCTGTGGGTGTCCTAAGTGGATACAGATCTCAGGATATGGCCTCTGTCGAGGGATACACAGGAAATAAGTGGGCATTCAGAGATGCAAGGCTACCACACGCTTCTCTGAGAATTATAGCCAGGTTTCAGCTCCCTGGTGACCTTTAAGAGAGGGGAGTTGTAGTTGGCTTATCTGAAGCAACATGGGAATTAATTTCTGCCACAGTGGGCATGTCCTGCCAGCACCCTGTCAGAGAGGACCTGAGGAAAGGACTCTGTGCTGCCCATGGAGAGTGAGTTAACATGAAGACACTGCCTTTCTGCACTGGGCGCTGTGAAGGTCTCCCTTCACCTCCTCCACTTCTTTCCCCTGGACTGTCTCGTGTAAATCGATGTTATGCTCCTGCCACATCCTTTAAGTGTCACAGCAGTGACACCCAAGTTAGATTACAAGCGCCTGGGGCAAATTCACATGAGTCCTGCTCCTAATGTGAAGTCAATTAAAATCAAGTAATGCAAGGAGCACATCTGGTCGTAGATGTTCATGATAATAAAGAAACCCCATTATGCTACTCATGCAATGTTATTACTAAATAGCAATTCTTAAGATAACCATGTCAGGAAGAAGTCTGAACGACGAAATTGAGACGTTTGTTTTAAGGTGGATTTCAAGCCTTTAGGGTCTGTAGATAAATAGACTCCATTTTCTGTTCAGCTTATTAAAAACCAAGACCTTAAACACAGTATTAAGCTGTACAGTCAGTTCTGCACTTTGAACATCTCCTCCCCAGCAACTCCAATAGAAACCATTACAAAGAAGGCACCTGTGGTTCTGGTTTGGAAGAATGACAAAATTAGGAGTGTATGGAAGGTTGAAAGCCAGGATCCATCAATTCAGTAACCCAGAGCAACACATCAACATCTGAGTGGTCTGAAGCAGCTAGCTCAGCCTGATTCTTGTGAATTTAACTTAATTTGCTCACTTCGAGCTTTTTTTCTTTTTTTGTATGATGTATGAATCATTGCATTGTCCAGAATGAATACCAGCTGAATGCTTCCCTGGCTCAGAGATAACAGGGCCCCTTGCTTAGACAGGAAAATGATTTAAGAAAATCAATGGTCTTGCTTTGGTTACAAAATAAATGTTAAAAATAACAGTATAAGAGCTAAACAGTTGGGATGACAGCAGAGGCATGTTTCAGTCCACTGCCCTTTCATACCAAGAGTTCACCTGACAGCAATTAGATTAACAAGTTTTTCAGCAACATCAAATCTTAGGCAAAGTCCTGTAGTCACTATTTCACCACTAAAATACTATGACCAAACACATTAGGGACCTCCTTTGGGTCAGTAAGAGAGCCCCTTGCACCCTTGCCATAAGCACCCTAATATAGGGCTGTAGCTAGGACTAGCCTAGATCTTAAGGCCAGATGATCTTAACAGAATGATGCCATTAACTTCCGAAGTGCTCACAGTCATCTACAGAATTGAAAGTGGGCACTGATAATTTTTTAGGCTGAGGCACAGTTCAGTCTTGTCCATAGGCATTGATCTTGAGCAGCACATGTAGTAATTCTGCGTTTTCCAGGTCAGGGACTCCTATGCTTTGGTTTTTTGGGGTGTCAGGGTGTGGTGGTGACAACACAGCAGTACTTCCTATCCTCCTCCTCCTCACTTTGTTTGATTTCCACTGCAACACACCTTTCCCTTATCCCCTCTGTAGAAGGACCCTGCTAGCATTTATTTTTGTCTACACAGCTAGCAGCAGCAAAGCCTGGTGGGTTGCCTCTGACTCTTGCCCTCTCTGTGAGATTAAATGGCGGTAAAAAGTTGTTCTACTTCTTCAGTACATAGTGACTACTTGTATTGTTCATGAGAAGCTTTCTCCATTGAGTTTAAACTGTGAGGCAAAATCACCTCATATTGTATGAACCCTGGAGGAAAATACTGGACATAGAAAGACAAGGTCACACAGCTTAGAACAGGAGCCATTGCCTCCTTTGACTCTCCCAGGGAGAGGTCTACACAAGTGTACATGTGAAAGTACTTAAACCAGCAAGAAAACTGCTGCAACAGGGTCTCCATGTGCAATCCGAGCAATTCCAGATGCTCACGATGCATGAGACTGCCTTTCCTTGCAGAGGAAATGTACCTGAATTCCTTAGGAGCTGGCAAATAATAAAGGAGACCCTAATTCCCTTCTCTTCTTACCCACGTAAAGAGTCACACACGCTCAGCTGCATGATCACACCTTTGCTACGTACACAGAAGAGAAGTAGATAAATGATGCAGGCTGATCTACCCTGTGGCTGAAATACCTTTAAGAAAGAGCTCCAGGAGAACTACTGAGTAATACTTCTCTGCATCAAAGCATTGAGAGAGTTAATGTGATGAGTTAAGCCTAGATAAAGCTCTGGAAACTACTTGCTGTGGACAGACCCTCCATGAAGCCACCAAAGAAGCATCTATGACAAAATAGAACAAATAATGAAGCATTCAATGAAAGTCTCAGCTGTCCCATAGGTTAAACCAAAATCTGTCATTTTTAAGTTCATTATTTTTCTAAAGAAAGGTAACTCCCAACCCACACAGCAAAATAAATCCTTCTGTACTCTTAAGTTATCTGGCATGCACTTGGTACAGAAAAGTCTGTGTTTCCCACGGCTCCACACCTCTGATGGAAGAGTGCAAACAGACTTGCATAAGCAGCCTCCTCAAGTTCAAATGGGGCTGAAGGAGGACACAGGCTCATCCCTGTGCAATCCCTGGCCTTGCACTGCCCAGCATAAGCCAAAGCAGCTTTTTTTCCTTATCGTTTTGGCTGAATGCAATGCCCACACAAGGCACTGAATTACCACCATCTCCTGGACTACACAGGAGATCTGGTGTTAATACTGGCAGAAGAAGTTCCTCCAGCTTGCTCTGGCAGGCTAACTGCAGGCTTTGATTGGAGGTCTCACTCCAGAAGATGATACATCCACCCCTACTGTAATTCACTTCATGGAGGCCAACCTTGACATTACCTTTCACTACAAGGTCACTAGCATTTCAACTGAATCACCTACACTCTTTTAACATAAGTCACTGAGTGGTTGGTTAGAATGTTCAGTCACAACAGATGTGGGCAGAGTTTGGATTAGTCATGTAGGATGAAAAGGCTTCGTCAGCCACTCACCCTTAGAAATGACATTTCCATACAAAATAACTTTAATTTTAAAAGCAATTGATTTCTTATGTATAAAAGAAAGCTTCCTTCTAACTGAACTTCTGTTCATTGTGAGCATTACTGAAGCCTCCACTGAAAAACGTCCTGTTTCATGCCCAGGGCAGCAAACACTTGTCTTTGAGAAGGTTTCTGATACTCCACAGTCATCTTTGGCTTACGGTGGGTCTGCATGGGAGAAGTAAAAGGGAAGGAAATGCTTGATTCTCTGACAGTGACCCAGAAAAAGCTGCCATCTGAGGGAAGTGACAGATGAGTTAGCAGAGGTCAGTCCCAAGAAGTGATTGTATCCCTACGATTTTACACACACATTCCAGCAAAACTCATCAGGGTTCCCAAGGACAGCAGGCTTTTAGGAGGAATTGTAGGACTGAAAGGAAACAGAAATGAGCCTGAACACGCAAACAAACACCCTTAAACCATGATGCCCAGGTTGACGCATGACTGAAGGTGGACATCTGCACTACTGTGTTTAAAAACTGAAAAAATAATAAGAAAAAAACAACCAAGAAGTTCCAGGTTCAGTCTTGACTGAAGTATTTGCCAGCTGTCCACTCAACACTGGAATAATTGCTCCTTGCATGCCTTGGGCCCAGTCCCAACCCAAAGGGGCCATAGAGTGTGACAAGGTGCTAACGTCCAGCAAGCATGTCTACCCAGCCACGGGCCCCCTGCCAGTTCAATACCCTCATTGCTCCCTGCCTAGCACAGAGATCCCTGTACAGGGGCTGTCATTTCTGTCTCCACGAACCTCTACATCACAGCAACTCCCATAGTGGTGTGATCCCAACTCATGCCCCAGAAGGAAGCGAATTGATGGTTTTCACAGAGCCAATGTTTGTATCCCACATTGACAGTCACAGTGTAGACCACAGAGGAATTTAGTCTCATCAGTAGCTTTTGCTCCAGAGGTGTCTAAGGTTCAGCTTTAAATGGAATTCAACTGTGTCTTCTGCCATTAAAAATCAAAAAGCAAAAAGAAAAAGGACCACACAAAACTTTCCAGGTGATCACTGCAAGCCAGGTCCCAAGAGGAATTCACCTGAGACAGGTGGTCATCTACACAGCAAAGTCGTGGCTGGGACCTCACTCTTTGTGACGCAAATATTCAGCAAAAATGTTTTGAATGAAAAAAGTTGGCTTGCAGTCATCAGCCCACTGTGGATTGAGGAGATTCTCCAATGGGAAAAAGAAGCTTATTAAACAGATGCTACAGAATACAGCAATATAGGGCAGAAAAGAAAACAATAATAGGAAATTACTTCTGCCTCAGATATCCTGGACAGTTTTTATTAAAGTCAACAGGAATTGCACACACAGCTCCAGGAGCGGGCACAACCCATCAACAGAGTGTTAAAGCACAAGCTATGGGGAAAATTGAAAGGTTTGACCTCTATGGAGGATAAATAATCACAAGCCTCACTGCTTTTTACAAACAGTAAAACTTGTAGATCTTTTGTGTGCAAAACCCCAAGTCTGACATTGCAGAAGAAGAGGAATTTTGCACCATTTCCCACACAGAGAGGTACAGCAGACATCCCACAGGCAGTCCCAGGCAGAGGAAGCAGTTTGGCACTTCCTCCTCTAATGGAGAAGCAGAAGCAACTATGCAGATGCAAGCAACCTAGCTACAACTAGGTCACATCACCTCATGGCTGAAGATGACAAGATCATGCATATAGCAATGCATACAGATGATGTCAGCTCAGTGTATACATGGTAACTAAGGAAGCCATCAAGGGAGCTTAGATTCAGGGTCCTGGTTAGGTACGTGCTTGTGGAATCATTTTTCTGCTCTGTAAGGAAACAGTAGCCCAGTGAAAGGTCTAAGAAAGAGGCAGGGAGTAAGATGCCTCTCTCTCCCCCACAACAGAAACTGGAACAACCCTGAGCTTTCCACAGTGCACAAAGTGACTCCATGAGTCATTCAGTGCTCCCTTTCAAGGACTCCCACCTATTTATGCAATGACAAGCAAGCAGAAGTTGTCACTATGGTTTAATGATGTCATTGCAGAGCTAATTTGTTTGCTACAAATCCTTGCAGTCTTAAAATTTGCCATCTAAGTTCATACCAGGTTTGTAATTTACACTGCTGAAAGGCAACACCAAAAGATACCAGTCAGCTGAATGTGTCCTAAATGGACAACTCTAGACATGTGACAAAGAAAAAATCCCATTAACACAGGAAACTTCTATTGCTATGGTATTTCTTGCCTCAGGCATAAAGAGCTTCTTCCTTGGGAGGGTAGTGCAGCACTGGAACAAGGACTCAGGGACACGGTGGCATCTCCAGCCCCAAAGATTTTCAAGACTTGGTTGTACAAAGCTATGTCTGATGTGACCCAGCATTGATAATATTCCTGCTTCAAGTGGGAGGTCAGCCTAGAGCCCATTGCAATCAACATTTCTATGATCCTGTAAGCTCTTCCTGCAATCTCAGTATAATTCTGATGCAAAGAATTTCCATGTTAAAAATGAGAGGGCATACAGATTTACATTGAATGAAAGTATACTGGATCTTTAAATTATCTTTACATGAAAATGATGAGCATTTAAGAGGGATGTATTAATGGATTTATGCAGCTGTGTAGAACACTGAGGGCTATTTAGGGGTAGGCCCTGAGAAGACCATAACTGCTCCCCATATGCATTGATGCCAGCTCTCTTACTAAAGAAGGGAATGTCAGAGGGGGACAGTTGACCTTTAAGACGCCAGCACAGTGGTGTTAAATTTCCCTTCTCAGTGAGAAGCCAGTCAAATGTCACCATTCATTGTAGAACTGGTCAAAGCACAGGATAAAGCTGCTGCATTTTTCACACTAGAGCTTTGAAACAAGCCAGTTTTATTTCTCATCTCTCATTCAGGCCAGCAGCTTTAGCATGAAGTCTTCCTCTGCAAATCAAATTGAGCTGTAGAGACTTTTATTCATCCTTCCCAAGCACGTCATGTGCTTTAAGATTTCCATAAAGCAGAAAACATCTGTATGAAAACTCAGTCAATGACAGAGATAACTGCTAACACTGAGTCGCATGTTATTTCACATGATGATGGGCACTGTCATCTTAATTCATTTTCATATACCACAAATCAATTTCTTTGCAGGAGAGGAACAGTTGTTACGTGTTGTGCACTCTTTCATGTTAGAGCTGCCCCTTTTACCTTCTCATTGAAAAATATCCACTGTTAATCCATGTTATGAATCAAGCCTCATATTAGTCTCACCATACCAGTGTGAGTAATGCTTGCCCTTTAAACATCCTGTGACACTTCTAACAAACTTGTCTGGTACTGACCAAATTCAGCCTGAATAGCCCTTATATCATAAAGCTCTTGAGTACTTGTTCCGTTCCCTTCTCATTCCATTCTAGGGTTATTTAGGTCTGGCAACTCCAAAAATCTGACAGAAAGGAGATTCCTGTGGTGCTATCAGTAGGATAGCAGCAGGGAGCCAGAGGCAGACTACCCTAGGGTCCTACAAGCCAAGGCACAGGGAGCAGGGCTGCTGGAGCTGTGAATCTCTTGAGGCTGCACAGATGCACTCAGGCAGCTCCTACCAAGCTGAAATGTTATTTTGCTCAGTATGGCTCAGCACGTCTCTAGGGAAATACACCAGGACCTCTATTTCTCAAGGGAAACAGAACGGGACCTGGATGCAGATAAATCCTATAGACATTCCCCAGCCTCTGACTCCTTAATTCATTAACAAATAGACTAAATATTTAAAATCCAACCCTCTTGTATGATTTTATTTTCTAAAAAGAAAACTGTCTCTTTGTGGTGGCTTTGGAATGGCCTCCAAATATGAATTGTGGAAGCCTGATGCAAAAACAGTTGGGGTTTGCAAAGCACCTGAAACTACAGGTTTTGAGTTTTCTTTTCAGTGGGTTCCCAGTCAGGTGCCTGTGATAGGGATTTAATTGTCAGTGGTGGTAACAATTTCACAGCTCAGAGAGGGATAATGATTATAGCATTGAATGGCTCTGCTAATCCTCAAGATGTGAATGTGTGTACAAATGTGCGTGTAAGGATAGAAAAAAAGAAAAGAAAATTAAATAAACCATCTAGGCCACCACCATATGTATAGTGAGTTCTGAGGGTGATCGGTTTACTTCTCTGTAAGGAATTTTCTGTAAAGAAGGGGCTCAACAGTTAAAAATCTGGCTGTTAGGCAGCTTTGCCATTCACAAAATCTGGCGTGAAGGGAGGAGTCTCAGCAGAGGCTATGAACCAACAACTTCAGAGTGGGTGGTGAAATCAGACAAAATCAATCTTTCCATCCCTGAGAGCAGACATGGCAGCAGGTGTGGGTGGGGACTGAAGGTGCACCACAAGGGAACACAGCCTAAAAAAACCCACCTTTCAGTGTAATGATATCATATCTTGTTGCCAACACTGACATAATGCTCATGCTGTCTGCAAAATCGTTATGTTCCAAGAAACCCTTCCTGAGGCTTAGAAAAAGAATAGACACTGAGAAAAGAGACAAACTTTTCTTTTAAATTTCCTTCTGTGTGGAACTGGCTCAGTTCTAAAGTAACTGCTATGGAAATAGCCAGGCCCTATTGAAAATGTCTAAAAAGGAAAAACGTCACCTCCAATTATTTTGCCATGTACTGAAAATATCCTGATCTTAAAATATCTTGAGAAAGACCCTGAGACTGAACAAGTAATGCCTTTGCTCTCTCCATATTGTCAGTGGTGCTTCTTGTCCCTCACTTTGTGAATTCCAAATTCAAAGAAAAATCTGTAAGAAAAGAAAAATGATGACAAAGACCTCAATACCCTGAGAATCATCTCACTGCTCCTCAAGGAATGCTGCTGTAAAAATGGCCACACTGATGTCAACTCAGAAGATAACAATTGTGTCCTGTGTTTTGATGCAAACACATACAACAGTGAAGAAATGTAAGCTCATTGATTTCTGCTACATTGATGGTGTGAGATACCATCCTATCTTTTATACGTATTCGTGAAGGTGGTTAAAAAACAGCGTATCTTCACAGCATTTTTTCTGTAAGACATGTTATTATTGTTCAATTCCTACAAAGCCAAAAGCAAATCATATTAACATGACCAGATTACAAAGAGTCTCAAATCTTTCCTGTCATGTAGTGCCTCACTCTTAGGTGTACATGCCAGCAGCACATCTACTGATCTGCCTGTAGTAAATCTGATCTTTTTCTTTGGTTAAAGATGATCTTTTAGGTACATTGGACTATGCAAAGAATCATGTGCAATCTCATAACTATCGTTTTGACGTTGTTTTTACCTTGGTTTTACCTTGCAGTATGTTCATTGTGAACATTTTATAGTGTTCAGAAATGTATTAACTGGACCACAGGAGGCATAGAAAGTGGCTATTTCTAGAACTTTTTAAGAAACATCTTGATAAATGCACATAAGTATTCTCATAGGGGGAAGCTGAAAACGTCTTTTCTCATTGCTTAGTGGATATGTATGTGTGCCTGGTGAAAGGGACATTGCCAGCCAGAGTGGGCTGTGTGTGACCTTACACAATATATCAGCTCTTTAATTTAATGGTCCTCCTAAATCATATGGGTACTGCCTCCTTACCTGGGTATGCAAGATCCTCATAAGGCTTAATGGTTTTTTGTTTGGCCAGCAAGAGACCTAGCTCCTGTTTTATGAGTTGTGAGCTGAAGCACAGAGAAACTTTGGTAATGGTCAAAAGTCAGGGGAAAAGTCATAGGGAAGTGGAACTGAACATGACTAAATGAACCCAGCATCTGAATCACGAGGCGCAGCCCTGAAGAGCTTACACAGCTCATAGCAAAACAAGTGAGGATGACAAATATTTATGTAATAGATACTTGGAATGCAAATGGTATGCATTGGCTAATGCAGTGCAAAAGTTATCTGTGATAACAGCAGGGTTTGCTTAAGGCTAAGGGATACTCATTCCATAAAGCAGCACCTACCACAATTTTACTTCCACACCTGAGGCGGCCCCCCCAAGCACAGGTGACTGGCACTATAAGAGCTATGGGGTAAAATAAAAGCTCAGCTTCTCACTGCCACTCCATTAAAGGAAATTGTTTGGATTTAGTCATTGAGTTTGCTTGATTTCAAAATTACGATGTGGCTGTTATCGGAAAGATGAGTCAGTGAAATGAGTTTTGTCGTTCCGGAGGTGAGGGTTATTGGCTGCTTTTTGGAAAAAATGTAACCCCAAGAGGCCCCAGGGCAGCCTCTGAAACAAGTTTTGCACCATGCTCTAACATTATCCTCGAAAAAGACAAATATCCGGAGTTATCTGATGTCTGTATTTATGTTTAATAGACCTTTCTCTGGCTTCAAGTAAGAGGGTTTCGTTTGATCAAAAGTGGGTGGACCATAAATATATGACACTAAACTGTATTATTTCATAGTAAAAGAGTAGATAAGCAGTAGCATATTTGAGTACAAGGTAATGCTGTATTTGACTGGTTTACTTTACTATTTTCGATCTCCACAATATTAGCCATGTGATACAGCATAGCCTCCTTTCCCTCCGATCAGCCCTCTGGAATCTGAGAAAAGGGAAGCAGTTAAACATCAAATGAGAGAAAGTACTTTTTAAGTGGGCATTGTTTTTAAACTGCATGCTTTTAGACTGTTAGAAGAGCATTTTTCTTGGACTGGAGTTATAATACTGAACACAATTACACTAACATGGAAATGTCTAGAATTTGAAAGTTTAATAGCTACAGATATTTTTGAACATTTGCATTGTCTTTGTAACCTTCGGGGTGTTTTTTGCTCTTGCACACATACCAAAGCCTGTGCCTCTGCTGCAAAACCTTATGTGGAGTGGTGTGCATGACTTTAGGCTACCCAGTACAAGACAGACACTTGTATGCTGAAGCAAGTCCTGCAGAGCACCACTGATGTGCCTAGGGTTGGAGCACCAGTTGTGTTTTGGAGATGTGCAAAGGCCCCTTTCCATTTAATTTTTTTTTATTATTCTATCCTTTTCCCCTTCTTTTTCCTTCTGTGTGGCCAGTACATACCATCCTGCTAAGCCTATTGACTTCATCTCACTTTGGCAAATGAGGATGTATAGCCCAGGCAGCAATTTGATTTCCTCAAGCTTCTAGGTGTAAGCAAACCACACAGTCCCCCTGCCTCTCTCTACAATAGGGTAATAACATCTTGGTGGGCTTTCCCCAGACAGCAGGTGAAAACAGCCATCTCTTTGTTTCCCTGTAGGACAAGCCAAACACTTCTGTGCATGGTGCTCAAGCCATCCTCTACTATATGAATCACATCTCAAATGTTTTTTGTAGCCAGTTACTTAAGTACATTTCCAGAAAAGCACCTCAGAACACAAAAGAAGATACCAGGAAAAAAACCCAAAAAACCCATTTAAAGCTGTGCTTTGCTTCCCATCCAAGGTTAATTTTTTGATTTTCTGAAACTACAGACCAGTGACAAGAAACACCGAATATTGAGAGAGTGCAATAATCTTGTGCAAACCTCTCACACCCACACACTCTCCTTTTTCTGGGTCTGGCTGACTCATACAAGTCAACTTCAGCGAAAAAAATTACTCTAAAAAAGTACCCCTCCCACCCCCCCCCAGCAACTAATCTCCCCTGGATATAGGGAAGGTTCTTCTTTGATCTCACCTTGCTAGGACAGCCAAACCAGCATTTGTAGGTACAAAAGCAGAATTAGG
>NW_009926829.1:51346-67161 GCF_000696875.1 Nestor notabilis
AGGGAAAGAAAGCCTCACTCAGTAGCTGATCCCTCTTCCTCAGGTGTATTTGTTTTAACACAGCGGTCAAGGTCCAGTGGCTGCAGTAGGATTAGAAGGTGACTCAAGAGTAAATGTTCAGGAGAGTTCGTAGACCATCTGCTGTGTACCTTTTTGTTCCAGCTGTCTTATTCTTTCTTTACCCACTCTGAAAAAATCTGTGAGCTAGTTCCCTTATGCCAAGTGTGTGTATTCAAGTTGCTGGATTCCTCCATTAAAATTTGTTTCCATCTTTCAAGGAACAAGGCAACACTTTGAAGCTGATGAGCCACTTCCTGTTAGCTCCTACCCAACAGTTTTACATAAAAACCTGGGGATAATATTTCTGTGCAATGAGGATATGTACACAGATCTTGGTGCTGGGATCACCAAACAAAAAAAATTAAAAAAACCCTGGAAAAAGCCTCACCAGATCCGGAGCCATGAACAGGGTAGCTGCACCTGCTGCATTGCTTCCAAAAGATGGACAAGAGACCTTTGAGGTAGAATTGCAGGTGCTCTGCTTCTGGGACTCAAGCTAATGTCTCCCCTTGGCATCACACTGTGCACATACCCAGATACGCAGACACCATGCACAGCCCAGGCATGCCCTCAGATATATCCAAACCCTCTGGCAAGCTCTCTTCCTCTGAGTTGAAAATTCTGGTAAATCCATGTGTGTGACCTCTGATCTGAAGGAAAATATCAGGATATGTCCAGTAATAGCTAATAGCAATCAGTTACACAGACCACCATCTAATTTGTGAGAGATCCAGGGGAAACTCTCAGTAAAAGCTGACTTTAATATTCATTAAAGTCTCTTTAAAGACTGTTTTCTCTGGCAACCACAATGAACCTTGCAGGGTAGAAAAGACAGATTTCCTTTTTCAGGAAAACACAGCTTTCAATTAAGAGAGTACCACTGTCATACCGATTTGGACATGGAAACGACAAATTGCTTTCCATGTTCATTTCTTAGTAATGTCTTCCATCCACCTCTGTGTTTCTCCACAATAATGGAGATAATTAAATTCTTTCTGTGTGAGTTTGGTAAAGTGAAACTGTGGATTGGAGCACCTTTTCCCTACTTTTCCCTAGACAGGTGGCAGAGAGCACCTGATCAGGAAGGCTTGGAGGAGATGGGTGTGTATCTTGCTGCATTTTGCCCACAGGGGTAAAATACCAATTCCTGTGAATTCAGCATCCAAGAGTTTGGTGGCACCAAAATGTCAGCTCCTCTTTCCTGCTTGAAGTTTGCTGTTTCCTCATCAACATCACTGTCATTAAGTATTTACCAGTCAGCACATCTCAGGCAAATTCACAAGAACAAACCCATTACTGTCTTACCAAGTACCTGACTTAGGTGACTATGCTAGAAAACCAGCCTCCCTAGTTCCTTTGTCAGTCAATGCAAAGGGGCAAGTCACTCCCAAGGACAACTTAGAGTAAGAAACTAGTACTCAAGCATGTTTTCCTCCATTAATTGTATAGGAAGATAAAGCTCTTGTTCAGGTGTTCACACTTAAGTTCTATACCTCTCTTCCCTCTACTTCAAATTTCTTATCTGGAGAAGAAATCTCTGCAACACCAATAACCTGACAACCTGACTGCTCTAAACCACCAGCACTGAAAAAATATTTTAAAGATCTGAAAAAACACCAAACCTTTCTCTCTGTGGTAAGATAGGAGAATCACCAGGGAGCCTTGACCATGCTCCATGCATCAACATGGTACAGCTGAGCTTAGCTTGGACTTGTGCATTCCTCATAACTTACCTGTATCTCCTGTTTATACCCAAACCAAATTGCTTTAATTAAACATTCAGATAGAACAAGAAAGAGACAAATTAGGAAAAACAGAGTTTATAGCAAAAAACGTGTATGACAACTAGTGGACAATTGTATTTAATGAAGCAGTTGCTAAATCTTAAGAACACTGTCTTGCCTGTTAATTGCCGTATTTTAGCCAAATAACTCTATCAAGTATATTTATCACTGAGAGAGTCTGGACTGTAAAATCAATACGGAAGACTAGAAGCAGAAGCATCGCCTGAAAACATACAGAAGGGGCACTGAAATTTTGGTTATTTTTTTCCTGCTGGGAGAAATTTTTCTGTATAAAAGCTATGAAGGAGAAAGAAAAATACCACTGTCTCATTTTCAAAATTCCTGGGAACCAAACCCACTATTTTACCTATGATTCTGTCAGCAAAAAATTGCTAGAAGGACTGTATATTTGCACTAAAGCAACTGGAGAATAGCTATTTTGTCTGCAAGACAAAATATCTGTTTAGAAGATGGTTTTCTATAGAGGTTGAATGTTATTTTCCTGATACTTTCCTAAAAGGACAATTACAAGTAAGATTAATAAAATGCTGTGGATTTAACTCAGTTTGGAAGTACATCAGAGATTCAAAACCTGACCAGAATGATTTTACAAACCACAAGTAACAGAAATCAAAGGCACTCAGTTAAAGTTAAAATGAGGAATAACATTGAAAGCACTCTGTGCTGGTCTCCCAGCAAACATGATGAAGGAAACAAAATTTCAGATGCAATTTAATTTGCTACAACCCACCATATCAATACATCATGACCATGAGAGAAGAGAACATTTTCCTTTTACTTACATGGTCATCACAAACAACTTTCGTCTTCATTAACTCTCTAGAAGAAGATACACTTGGAAAGTTTGCATTAAATAGCACACTGAAAATCAGGATTCTTATTTTTCATTACTTCATTGCTTCTTCATACACTGTGACTCTGTGACTGTTCACAGCTTTGTAAGAATGACTAAACTAAGGCTAAGCATTTTTACATATGCAAATCTCCCAAGATCACACAATAGCACTGACAAGAAAAAGCAGAGGCATGTGGGATGAAAAACACTGTACTTCCAACCAATGTAACACATGCAAGTATTTGCAAATAGTCTAAGCATAAGGCCACCTCTACATTTGAGCATACCAATGGTGCAAAGCTTCGGGTGAAGGAGGAAACCATGAACCCAGTGAATGCAGCCCTGTAATTATTCCTTGCAACGTGAGCAACATCTATTCCCGCCAAGTAGGATGTCTGGGCATTGCATCCCAGTCACTTCTGGATGCAGTACTAAACCCATAGGTAGGTACTGCAGCTCTGAGAAGTTTTGACCTATGCCATGAACCAGGCAGGGACTGACTTCAGGACCAGGCAGGTGGAGGACTCTTGGCTTTCCTTTTACAGTTAGAGTACAACCCACCCACGTATTTTACACTTCAGTCTCCAGTACAGATGAAATGGACCTAAGAAGTGCCCATTGCTCTCCGTTGACTAGAAAACATGGAGTGCCTGGCTGGTGCATGGAACATGAACAACATTGCCAAAGGGACCCCTATCAAAATGCCCACAGACATGACCTTCATGGGCATCAACTATTCCTATTCATTATTCAAAGGGACTGCCCACTGTCTATCAGGTTAAGGAGCCACATTAGTTTTTATAGATTTTTGGGAGCAGAGAATCTACAAGAAACAGAACTTTTTCAGGAACAGTGGGAGGATAAGTATACATTTAAAATAGTAACAAACGAGGAAATGAGTCTCATATGTCATGCTAACTGTGAACTCATTCATTGAAGAATTCTGAAAAAATGTCACTTCCCTTCCTAACAATGAAAATAGTCTCAAAAGCACTTTGAAATCACAAATCCAGATATAACAAAGACAAAGAAGTATGGAGTTTGCTTATACGCTCGACTGAATTGATCAGAACTTATTTAGCCTTTCCACACTATGAGAATTAATCTAAACCCCTCAAAAATGGAACAAAGAAGATAATTTCCATTAGCTTTTAAGTATCTTCTTACAGAATTCTAGCACAAGATAAAATAAATATTATCTTTTATATTCTTTTAAAGGGCAAAGTGTAGAAAAAACTAACAAAGCATAGAAAAATACAGAAATGCTATGTACAGCTGCATTACATCATCTCAGAATATTGTCAGAGGGTGACAGACTGGAGCCATAAATAATATGTTTCAAAACCTTCTGTGTTAAATGACTTCAATAAGTTGGCTGCAAAGCGAAGAAAATATTACAGCTGAAAGACAATATAGTGGAGAAGGAAATTGTTACCATATAAACAGGTATTAAGCTGAAAGCCAGATTAAATCATTTATCCTATGAAATTTTTTTTTTTTTTTTGTAACAAGCAATACGTAATACATGAAACCAAAAGTTTTCTTTTGGTCTCCAGTGATACTTGTGTATTCTTACATCCTGCAAAGAAGAGGAAGAAGGCCACCGAATGCAGGCAGGCCTTTCAGTCTCTGTGTGGACCCTTCCCAGGATCCAGTTAAGCACCCATCACTATTTCAATTGTAATTCACCTGACTGCAAATCATCTGACTGTTATTCTACAAGTCAGGCAATTTTGTCAAGTCCCCTTTAAAGTCAATGAGAAAAGAGCCATTTTGGGGGTGTATCTTGATATACCAACAGTCAAGTAGCAAATCCCGGGTATTAAAATTGTTGTTACAGCTAATGACCTGGCTCAACACTTTTTGGAGAAGTGCAACTCCTCACTGAAGAGACATTGCTTGGAAATGAGTGGGAACTCAATGCATACAAACTGGGTAAGCACAGCTTCTCCGAGCATGAAAAAGGTAACTTTATTCAGCATTTTGAGTGATGAAGTAATACAAATGCACATACTCATATGGCATCATAACATAGCCAGACATTGGGGAACAAAAGAAGTCAATCAGATACTAACAAGGGGGTCAGATAATATTAAGAATAGAAAGAAATTCATGTGGTACTATTAGAAGAAACTGGCTGAAATATTTCATAAAAAGGCCCATAGACCACCAGTGGGCTCTACCCGGCACCCTGGAGAATGAACAACAAGGCTCTGCTGTGCCCAGAAAGAAAGGTCATACGCTGTGGGAAGTCTGGGCAGGGCAATGCTGTGAAAGTCTCATGCCTCAGTGTTCGAGACCAGGAGGTCTGTGCAATGTCATCTGCAACCACTATAAGGCCTGTTGGCACACTCGTGTAAATAAGAACCAGATCCTTTGATTTCAAAATCAGTATTTTCCAAATGTAACAAAGACCCTCTGTGCGAATGACTAAGTCCAGGATAGCTGTGCTGTGGTAAACACAAATTATTTTGAGTTATTCACTGCATAAACCCATAGGAATATATCTGTATTTTTAAATAGATGCTACTTCTCCAAGTAGCATAATGGTTCAGGAGAGTTCATTTTAATAGTCCACGTGGAAAATAAATTCACTCTGAGAGTGAGATTTAAGTATGAAGAGGACTGAGCAAGAGAGTGAAAAATAAATAAGACTCCCGTGATTTAACTGTGGGGTGATAGATACAACCCTGTAATTAATCTACCTAACAAAATAAGAGATAAAAGCCCATATACTTTTACCACCCAGAGATACAACTTTATTGGTGCACCAGCACTTTTTTCTGTACCATATACCTGAACTTTCATGACTCAAGCTTTGTCATACGGCTCAAAATATGTGTGCCATTGCTACCACAGTGATGCCAAATAGAGATCATCTGGTGCAGAGGATCGAGGAAAACAGGACGCTTTCCTCTTCCAAGTATTTCAGAGGGTGCACAACATAACCTTCACCTTTACTGCTTAAAAGCACATTAGAAATTAGTATCTCTGAAAGACTGCACTTGATATTTTACCACTCAAAAACCTGGTTGAAGCAATTTTCAGTTGATTTAGGTTATTTTGTGGAAATCGACAGCAGATTTTCTCAGAGAATTAATTGTGTTTTTCAGCTTGCTGCACTGATGACCACTTGATGCCCCGTTTGCAGGTTATCAGGAGGCATTCGCTTGCTGTTGTCCATTCTGACAATGTCTCATCCACTTTCTATCTCCCCAAGTCAGGGCAGACAGGAAGGTGAGTCAGTAACATCATTAACTGGCAGCTTGTTCACTAGGTAAGTAGCATAGCAAAAATATAGGAGTGTCTTATTGCTTTCAAATGTTGTTCAGATACGCTGGTACTAAGTTAGGGAACATTGATTCAGCTTGGCTTTTGTTACCCAGGGTGGACAGAATTTAGCTTGCAGTAGTTCAAGGAAAAGAAACTATGAGAAAACTGTCTCCTCTACACACAACACTCTAATCAGCAAGTTAATAGATGTGCATTCAGATCAGCAGGGAACTTATTTCCTCTTATTTCTTCTGCTTGTGTATGCCAAAGGAAAAAAGAAGAGTTTTAGGGCAGCATGGTCTGAAACATTTGGAAAAGGGGTTTAAATTTAGAACAGAGTAGACCAGCAGTTCCAAAGAGTGGTTCATCTAGCTGAAGACTGTCACTGATAAAGCTAAAAAATCCTGCAATGGACAATCTTTCATAGTTTGTTCCCACCAGGGGAAGTGTCTTTCTGACCCTAAATAGGAAGTGGCTGACTTTCATCCTGGAACACAAAGTCTAATAAACTCTCGCATGTTATTTTCTATTTAATGTAGGAACAGAAATTCTTACTCAACTCTTCCTAAAACATTTGCTTGAGTAATGAGTTCTGAAAGTCTGTGTGCATTTTGGAGAGACACATTTAATCAATTTGAGGTGTATTGCCATTTTAACCTCACTGGAAACTCCCTTGAGCTCATGCTTTTGCAGAACCTAAGAAAATTTTGCATATACCCACTGTATCATCCCTTGTTTGTTTCTTCACAGCATCTAATAGCCTGACCTTTCTGTCTCTGCCTCACACAGCAGCCTATTTTTGTTGCTTCCTCTAAACCTTTCTCTGCTATATTCTTATTTCAAAGAGGGTCAGAGTTCAATGCAGTGACTCCGGTGATATCATTTCCCAACAAGGTTTCCTAAAATGCTGCTGGACATAGTCTCCCCTTGTACTAACCTAAGACTCCTCGGCAAACTGTCTGCAAGCAACAAAATTGTGCTTGGAAAGGTGAATAAGTGTTCTAAGAGGTATGTGTAAAATTAGATGACCGGGTTTCCGTCTAACAGCCCACAAGTCTAGTCTTGCAGGTATTTGAGGGTTACTCCTGTGGTATGTGGAAATCCATCCCAAGAGAGGCACTGATTGATTTGCCAGTAACATAGTATCCTAACACAGTCCACATTAGCCTTTAGCATTGCAGCATAGCTCCACATCTTTTTGACACACACCTTGCATCACATGCCCTACAGCCAGAACTGTCAAAACACCTGATACTAGAATAAACATATGATCTTCAGCTATTGCACATTAAAATTCGTTAGCAGGAATATGGAAATTCTTCTTCCACCAAAAGAAAATGTCTTTAGTGAGGCTAGCAGCCCTGAGCACAGGACCTGAAATCCCAAACGACCTAGATTTGTAGGATGTTGTGAGGCTAGAGGAGTCTGATTGCTTCTCATAAAAATCCTTGAAGAAGTAGAATGTCATCTCTAAAAATATAAACATGCACTAAATGATTGGAACAGAACTTTAGATAGGCAAAATAATCTTACCCTGTGCACTGAGATAGATCTGTCTAGACTGTTTTCCTTATCTTGCAGCCAAACTGTTCTCCCTGTAGCAGTCAGTTATACCTTTCAGTGGGCTCTCTGTCCAGACACACAAAAATACCCAGAGGAGGATCTCTGTAAAAGCACATGTTCTGTTAGGCAAAAGCTGTTGGAACTGTGTCACCAGATAAAGACAATTTCTTTCAAGCACCTTGGGTAGGAGTCGTTAACGAACATGCCATCGTGCCAGCAGCAGAAAGAAATTAAAGAAAATAATCTTAAATTGAAGAATGGAACAAGTGAAAGTCCAAGAGGAGCTGAGTCCCTACAGATATACAGAAGGCAACAACTTTTATGTGCGACACTACTCAACCTGGGCAGACTTGGCCTCTATCCATTTTAATTTGAAGTCAGAGGGAATTAATTAAAGAACATGGGGGGGGGGGGGGGGGGGGAGAGGAAGGAAGGAAGGAAGGAAGGGAGGGAGGAAGGAAACACCACACTGAAAATAAAACCTAAGGGTAGTGTCTAAACTAAAGGTGCAAAAAAATATAACAAAAAGGAAGGATCTGTGATAGATCTAAGACTGAAGACCCAATATCCTGGAGGAAAAGATGAGATAGAGTTAACCAAGTCTTTGATGACAGGCCACTGTGACTAGAATCTGAAATGGGGATAAAACCACATATATCTCATGCCTTTTAACAGGAAACCCAAAATTAACATTTCCCCAGACATCTCAAATTTTGCATGAAACAAATTGCTCACCGCACAATAATGTTTCTGTAGTAAGTACCATGCTTTAATATCCTCAGGAAGATGAAAACCCAAACACGACATGAAAAGAGGTCTGAAGCAAACTATCTTCTCTTCATTTCAAGTGTGACACTGATGCTCCACATCAGTTACTGGTATGAAGAACACAGACCTAAATTTAAAGCTTAAAATTAAAAGATGATGAAAAGCAGAGAGAGGGGGAGAAAACTGCTTAAGAAGCATTGTAAAAATGATGAAGTTCCTATGTCCACATTTTAATAAATGATCAGAACTTTCAAGTGCTTACCACAGAAAGAAAACACTCATGAAGAAAACATAAAAGATAATCACTGTCTCTTGTGGGTTTGATACCTATTTCTCAGACAAAAGTTTCAAATCACAGCTTTGTCCCCAGAGAGCTCTGCTACATCCTGAGTTTCATCTTTCTAAAAGAGAATCTGATCTGCAAACACAGACAGGTATTTCTTGCACAATCCAGCGTGAGACAGTGGTAGAACTTCCCACCAGCTTGAGGGCTTTCTACTGAGACAAGAGGGTCAGGATGACTACTTAGATTGCATCCCTGGACTCTTCTCACTTGCCGGGGCCTTTGGAGTGGTGCTCATCTACCCCGGAAAAAATTAGGAGTCATTGCTAGAACACCAAAGACCATGGTGAAGAAGCACCATTTTCCCTTTTTACACCATCAGCAACATTTCAAGTTGTGTGACCCTCATTTCCAAAGATAGGTCCTTTTAAGAAAAGAAAGGCTGCTATCATTTGGAAGGTCAGCGTACAAGAAATCTTCTTGAGTTATTATCACTGAACATACCCATTGGTTGGATTCAAAGAACATTTGAGTTAAAAATATCAAATAGAAGCTCAGACTATTTATTTTTGTTTCTTATTTTTAATACTTTATAAGGACCACTTGTCAGTTGTATATTTGTTTGTAGGAACATGCAAATATAAACAGAAGCTGCTCAAATCCACAGCCAGTAGTGTCTTCTGGTTGCACAGAAGTATCTGCAGTAGTATTCAGAATCAGACACACACAAGTTTTAACAACCTACTGTCTCTGCTTGGAGTGGAAGCAACAAGTTACTTGGGAGAAAATTATAGCACAATCAAATAGTTTTCAGTGTTGAAACAGAATCGAGTAGAAGCAGAAATGCTTCAAGGAAAACAAAAGGATTTAACTTAATTGAGCAATTTTTCCTGGCACGAATCTAAGACCATAGCAGGTACTTACGTTTACTGCTCATGCCTCACATATACTAATGTTTATCACCAACTATATCAACATACTGAACTGGGCAAATCCCTGGATGATGCCTTTGATTGCAAAGGGGTAGATTTTCCTTACAGACTAACACAACATAATCTAATTTTTTAATAGCCTACTCTTTTTTATATTTTTTTTCACAGACAAAATATAAAAGCAGTTGCAGACGAAAACTGGCATAGTGGGTCAGACCAAAGAGCAGATCTTTGTAAAAACCCAGCATCCTGTCTCCAGCAATGGCCAACAGCAATGCAATGGCCAACTGCAAAGTAATACTTCTCAATAGTTTCCCAGCCCTTAGCAATTTGTGGCTCAGAGACTCCCAAGCCAGAGGTGGTGTCTTTGTTGTTAATAGCCCTTCATGGCATAGGCTATTTCCTTTGCTTATCCTGCCATGCTCCAAACTTTTCTGCAATAAATGCAATTGCATAAACCAAGTGACCAGCTAAAGATTTCATTTTGCCCAAGAGTTGTGTGTACATTAGCCAGTAGCACTCTTTCTAAGACCACACGAAAGCAAAATAGGTGTTCTCCAGGGGCTAAACCAAATTCACTTACAACATATGATGATTAAAAACGAGGAAACTACAATTCCAACAACAATAAGTACTGCTTCAACTGCTTGTAGCACTGAGCTGCCTCTGCTATTTCCTGCCACAGGAACCAATTGCCAGTTGCTTGACACTGTTAACATTTCTAAGACACTTCATCAACCATGACTTCAGCTTTTCCTGCATGGAACTTCAGAAAACAAGACTGTTCTTTGTGCTCATCCTGGTTTGAAGATCTTTCAATGGCTCCATTATTCTGAACTTAGTGAAGTATACTTGATCTCCGCTGTCATGGAGGTTTTAGGTGTGAACAGTATTTGTCTAAACACACAGATGATGCTTTCATATCATCTAGATACTTCATTTGGAAGAAAGACACTTGAAATAAATATAAGGGGAACTGGCTTTCTCCAAGCCACCATGAAGTAGTTAAATTCTTCCAGAAAACCACAGAGAATGCTGGCGACATGCTAAATATTCAGCCTTCTTGGGGGGGGTAAAAAAAAACAAAAAAGAAAAAACCAAACCAAAACAAACCACGGGAAAATCTGAATGAAAAGACTAATTAGTATTCCATGAGCACACTGAACTCAGGCTGTTATCTTGCCAGACAAGGACTTTTTACTGAACAAGCTTGAAATACACCCTTATGTGAAGAGGTTGACAAAAACTTTCTGCAACTTCTTTGTCTGCAAGCACAACATAAGCCTGGTATTTCAAAGGACTGGAAAAAAAAGAGTCATAGCCGAAACCCCAAACCCAGCATTTCAGGATGAGATAATGGAAATCTTGTGTGTCTCAAAACTCCTCAAGTTAGAGACAGAGCTGGTCAAATGTGACAGGTAACTTCCTTGCTACTCAACTAGGTCAAAAAGTCCTAAGCACAGTCAGTCCATCCTAAACTCTGCCAATTACAGCTTTTTCACCAAACGAAAACCAATCTTTCAGAAAATTCACACTTGACTCTCAGTGGTCCATTAGATGAAAGCTACCATTTATCCTGAGAGCAAATCTCTTGGAAATATCTAAACTCGGGTATGAAATCCTGAATATTCAAGAAGGAAAAAGCTCCTAAATAAATGCAGAATCATAACCTAGCCACTTAAATTGTGCACATGAATTTTATAAACATTTCTGTTGCCATACAATTGATCTTTTATTGTCTAACTTTTCACCATGGTTTGTAAAGGAAGGCTACAAAATTATTTTGAATCAACTCCAGGCAGAAGCACAAATTCAAGGTGTGCTTCTGGTAAACATTTTGATTACAACCAGGGCTGACTGATTATTCAACTTTATCTATCATGAGCCAACAGATAACTAGGAGATCACTAAAGACATTTCAGAAATATCTCAGCTCACCAAGCCAAAGCAAACATCAGTGGGTTTTATAAGTCACAAGGCCAATAAATATTGCTTTGTTGGTGTCTACAATCACTACTCTAAGTAACATTTCAAAGCAGGAGATAACATGAAATCATAGCTTTAATTCATGATGGGAAAATCACAGTTCAACTAGTAGCTGATTTCAACAAGTAAAGATTTGCAAGGTACAGAACGATCACTTGCAAGAATGCCAAGGTGAACATCATTGCTGGGTATTTTTCATCATTTGTATTTTGGGTTTTTTTTACTTCAGTTTAAAAAGTAGCATTATAACAAATAGGTTTGTGCCATACAAAGATATATTTTTCCATTTTAATAAAGTAAGATAAATGAACTTGGGGTCTAAACCATGTAGTTCTTCTTCCTGTGTATGTAATCCCTGACTCTATTTTGCTTTTCTGTTTGGCAAATAAATATATCAGAAATTAGATGTCACACAGTGAGACTGCTCTGTCAGCTGGGCTCCAGCTAGTGTTTTTGAAATCTAAATCTTGGCACCAAGTTTGAAAATTTTTGACTAATTAGTATTTCTTACACAGTTTGGTTTGGTTTAGCACCTGAACATCTTAAGCAAACAACCTGCCATGCCTGTTCCTATTAAGCAATACCCAGTTCTGTAAGTAAACCATTGAAATTGGTGGATTTATTCCAGAAAATGAGACAAATCAGTAAGCAGGAAATGGCAGATTCCAGCTATCCTCTGAATTTGACAAACTGCAATTTCCCTCAGACTCCTGATACTCTTAGAGTTACTTCTGTAATGCAGGAGTTGAATGGTTGAATTTTGTTGTCTCTGACAGGATTAGCATTTTTATCCATTTAATCCTCCCATTCATTTTGGTACCATCATTCTAAAATTTCAGCTTGTTTAATCCTGTCAGAAGATGATTTACTTCATCACCCATCCCCTGAAAAGCAGGTAAAGAAGCAAAAGAGCTGTGGATTTGTGTCTTTTTAAGGTGCCCATCAGTATTTTGAGAAAGCTATGGTAAAATACATCATAGAATACTTATTCTTTAAGAAGTGTCAAAGAACAGTTTTAAACATGATAAACATTTTACCATATGCCATTGCTCAATGTGTTTGGAGTTCTACTAGTTTGTCAATTTATGTAAAAACAGATGATCATATCAATTAAATCTCAGACTCTTTTTCCCCCACAAACACATATTTTACCATTGAAATGAATCACACCTAGCATTAAACAGTTCTCATCAAAATTTGATTTTGTTACATCATTCTGATAATAAAGTGGGATTTTTACAGTTCAAATATTTCCATACAAATCAGAAAACAGCAAATAATTGATAATGATTGGCGGCTTCCTTGAAAGCAATCTAGACAAACACAGTGAGTGTTATGCAGCTCAGGTGAAGACACAGTGTACCTGAGATGACATGGAGGAATCAATAACCCAATTTTGTCATCATTAAGTTCTCTGCAATTTTTTACCAATAATCAAAATTAATCCTCACTCAACCTTATAAAGCTGCTAACATCTTACAGCTTGTTTATTTTAGGGGAGCTATAGTAATGCATTAGTTACCTGTTTTAGAAAATAAACACTGGCTGTATTTCTTTAATTTTGTACTACACAGATGCCGCTTGTCTGGTAGAAGACAGCAGTGCAACTGACCTCACGGCTTTCATAGTCCATAGCCCAGACTGCTGTCCCTGTGTTCTGTGAGACCACTGTATATGTTCCCCGTAGTGTTCTCAAATGAAGTCTGGATTACAAACTTGTTTTTTGGTGGTACACAAGACATTGTAAAGTTTAACTGCAAGTCTGTTAATCTGCATTTAGCAACCATTGTCCTTACAAGCTCAGGGAGCCCCATGTGACACCAGCAGAGCTGCCACTACCAAGAGTGGTCACTGTTTCCCCTTCTGGCATAGGTACTACAGGTGACCTACAAATTCGGCTGAGGTGTAAGACTAGGTCACTCGCTGTAGACAGGGGTGCTGTGTGCAGGAGACTTGCTGAACTCCCCAACTTATGTCACATTATTTTAACTTCAGAACTGGAGGTTTTCCTCATTTCATCATAGAATGGTTCATAGAATAATTTGGGTTGGAAGGAACCTTTAAAGGTCATCTAGTCCAACCTTCCTGCAGTGAGCAGGGACATCTTCAACTGATCAGGTTGCTCAGAGCCCCATCCAGCCTGACCTCGAATGTTTCCAGGGATGGGGCATCTTGCAGGGATAGACAGAATTGGAGAACTGGATCAAATGACGTAGATTTTAAAATTAGCATGAGTTGCCCAATTCTTATCCCAGGCACTACATTGCTACATATATTGATGAGTAAATACAACTTAATGCAAACATGACATAATGACTGTTATAACACCAGTTCTTCACAGTTCTCTGGAGGCAGTAGATTTTTATGACTGAAGAAATTAGATCCACAGATGGAAAGCATAATTATACAGTCAAGACTATATCTAAAGAGGGTACCTGCAAAAGATTCCCTTGATGGATTTATCTTCTCAACTCCACTTTACTAGGCTTAGCTACAATACGATGTTCGTCATTAGTACTTGGATGTATATCTGGTATGATACTGTAAAGAAATTCTGTCTCCATGGGTCCTTCTGGGAAGTTCTACAATGGATGAAATCAAGGGCATTTGGTCAGTCACCTAGAAATAGCTGAGATCTGTACAGGCAATTTAGACTGATAAATAATTCCAATTTACTTTAGTTTTGGTTTAGAAAGATCTATTTATTCACATGAGCCCCTAAAAAGAGACAAAGAGACAAAGATATTGGTTCTCCCATGCCTTCCACCCACTTATAATATTATCCAGAATTATTTCCAGATGATTTTAATTGGTTTTCCAGAAGAAAATGGGATTTTATATACACCTATTTTTATATCTATGACCTAAAAAGGAAGGAAGCAGATGAAGGACTGTGTCAAGCAATGCAAATTTACACACCATTAGGACCAGTGTTTGAAATGGGAGAAGAGCCCTAAACACTCTCATCTTTTCCCTGTCCCAGCTGTATGTCCATACGCATACGCCCACAGCATTGCACAGATTTCTGAATTTCCCCTGTAAGGGATGTGAGGGAGCTGCACCCCTGGGAAGCCAGGAGAAGGCATGTAGAGTGCTCTCTCCCGGGGCTCTCAGGCAGCAGGGCACATACAATCAGTGCTGCATGCGCCCATTCAAACCATATGGTCTGACACAAAGCCAGCATCTGTGGCTGCCTACAATGATGCCCATGGCCACTGTTGCAAATGCCGTTCTCGGCCCCATCACCACCAACGAGTGGTGCCTGACAAAAGCAACTGTGGAAACCCTTTGCTATATTCCACCAAAACTGCTGGCTAATTCTGGAAACGCAAGTTGCAACTGGAGTAAAGTAGGCAAATCAGTGATCTCCTAACAGCTGTAACTGGCAAAGATCTCTGGTTTTATGCCCCTGGATGGTACAACCCACAAATGCTGTGCAGTGGCATTTGTTCAGCCCTGACTCATAGACAGATGAATGCCATTGAATGAATCACCAGCAGCACTTTCCGCAGTACCTAACAAGGTAGCTCATCCAAATATTGATCAGGCCTAAGTCTCTTTAATTTTTGAGATCTGGCATACTGTAGATCTAGGATGCTGTTCACCAGTGAAATGATGAGTTCTGGAAAGGGGGCCTATAGAGAGCAACCAGGATGGCAAAAGATTGGTTGGTGCATCCTTTGTCGACAGGAGCGACCTTCTACCTGCTGTTAAGCTATAAAAATGATATGAACACTGCTGAAATGTGAGAGAAATAGCAACTTAATAACAGAGAACTTAAAGGCAAATTAACAAACCCACTTTATAAAACATCTCATTCTGTTCAGTCCACTGCTGCAGAAGGTCATTAAGCCAAACACTGTAATAAAATGATTTTCATCCATAACGGTTGAAAGGACAAACATTAAGAAAAAGATAGCCACAAATTAGCATTCAGGACATCAGCTGAGCATTGCAGGTGTTGAGGAAAAATAGTTCCTCCCTGCGTAAGCTCCTGGCAAAGCACGTTTCTTCCCCTTTTCCCCCAGATGTTGGACATGACATGCTTGAGCAGTGGGAGGGGTTACCTCAGGTGCTCACAATCACACACGCACTCCTGGGGCCTCCGCTTGGGCTCAGGGCAGCTGCGTTAAAAGTCCTTTGACCTTCGCTGTGTTAACAGCTCTTCCTACCCTTCACTCTACACACCGAGGGCCCAGCCCGGGCCAGGCCGCGGACCCAGGCGCACCCAGGTCCAAGCCCAGACCCCCGACCCCAAGGCCAAGCTTAAGGCCCAGGCCCAGGCCCAACCCCGGCCCCAACCCCAGTCC
>NW_009926830.1:0-515 GCF_000696875.1 Nestor notabilis
TCCTCGAGGGCAAAACATTAATAAAGCATTTCATGAACAACAAGGGAAAGATTAATCTCTAACAGAATGGTTGGAGAGATTAAGGAAAAACCTACAAATGTATTCTGGAATTGATCCAGATACAGTGGTCGGAACCACGCGCCTTAGAACACAATTTGTAGCTAAATCCTGGGGGGACATACTAAGGAAATTAGAAAAGCTGGAAGACTGGCAAGAGAGAGGATTAGAAGAGTTACTTAGGGAAGCACAGAAAGTATATGTTAGGAGAGATGAGGAAAAACAAAAAGCAAAAGCCAAGATCTTTGTAGCAGCAGTAAGAGAAAGTCAGAAAAATAGGACCCCGTCCGGAGAGAGAAGGGAAAAAGGAATAGAGAAAACACCCAGGGGACAACCTTATTAAGAGAGACTTACAATTCCCATCTGTTACTACTGTAACAAGAGAGGACATGTTAAGAAAAACTGTCGTAAGCGGGAACGAGATGAAAAAATATTCAAAGAAGAATAGGGGTGTCAGG
>NW_009926831.1:0-3267 GCF_000696875.1 Nestor notabilis
CTCCTCAGCCCGGGGTTCGGAGTGGGGAGCCTGGTTTAGGGATGGAGGTACAGTGCTTGGAGCCTGCAGGTGAACTGTCTTTGCACGAATCAAAGCAGAGCAGGTGAGCTTTGAACAGCAGCACGCTCTGACCCCAGCAGGGCTTCCTTCCCTTCTCCCAGAACCTGTGAAACCAGCACCTCCCACAGCCCGGGAAAGCAGCCTGCCTTGTTTGCTGCTAAAACACCTCCAGCTGAACCAGGGCTGCTTCCTCCTCTATGATGAGAGGGGATGGGAGGAACCAGCAGTAAAAGAAAATTAAACCTTCACACGTGTCGGTACTGCACATTGTTTGCTTTGAAAACCCCATGAGCTGCTTAGTCAGGCCAGGCCCAACGCCTCTGGGGATGGTACAATCTTGCACTATTTCTGTACTCACTCACAAGTCAAAAAGTATCTCGCCTTTCCCAGGAACACTGAGGTACTCACGTTTTCCAGTGAAGAAAATGGAAAAGCTAGGGATAGTACTTTGTCCTCCTCTCTGTGTGCCTGATGCCGTCTCACTGCTGCTGCCAAGGACAGAGAAGACCCTTGCCCAGGCAGAGGGGTTCCAGTGTGGATCATCACTCAAGATGCTACATTGCTTAAAGCGCAGAGTTAGACAATGCCATGCCTCAGCTGGAATCTGCCACTAAACTCATAAAGGAAAGGTGAAAATGTCTTGACATGCAGAAGCAGTACTAGGAACAGATCAGAAGAAACAGAGACCAGCGTGGGGCTGAGGCTTGTGCAGTGCAGATAGCAGCAGTGGTGGTAGCCACTGGCCTCCATATCAGGGAGTGCCTGGAGAAAGACAAAACTGCCATAGCAGTGTGAGGTTCTGCAGTTCAAATCTATTAAGGATTCTTGACAGGTCAAATTTGTACTGGTTTTCTTACATAAAATCAGCATTAATCTGGCACAAGTTTTAATTTCCCCTGCAAACTAGGACAAAAATATCATCCTGCTTTTGTCCAGCATCTCACTACAGCCTAATTTGTCCTGCTACCAGAACAGTGTGCAGATGCTTGTGAAATGCTTGTGAAACTTTGTCCCGACTTTCTTAAGCATGTGCTTGAGCACACTTCCCCATCGCTAGTCCTGCAGTGCCACAGCCAGTTCAAGAGCTATACTTCAGCTACTTCTACACCCACGGTGGTGGGGAAAGAATGATTATACAGCTGTTTCTTACCATAGACCTATAAAGTTATTTGGCTTTAAAGAAACCCAAACAAACAAAAAAATCCACTGAATCTGTTGAACTGTATCAAGAGTAACAACAAAAGAGGCAAGAAAAAAAAGACGAAGAAAAGCAGTATAACATATAACACTGATATAGGTTATATACCACTGGTATGTTATATCATATATATCATATAACACTGGAAAAATGGGGCAGTTTGAGGGGGTGCAATATCCACTCTTCAAGCCTAAGAAAAAAGTATCTTATTGCAGGATGCTCACACTTTAAACTGCTTTAGGCTTGTTCACTAAATACTACAGGAAAAGTTCTTAAAAGGACTTTTTCTTTAGCAGGGGCAAGAAATAACAGCTTAGGAAGGGTTACTTCAGGCTTTTTAGTTAAAAATAATGTCAAGGAGTCATTTTCATGAATAAGTTTCTTCATGTTGTGTTACGGAAAATACACAGACAGGACATTCTCAACCTTTCTGAGCAACGAATGATGCAGAATAATGTATGTACCAAATAAAGTTACTCTATTTTTTAAAACAGAATAATAATAAAAAAATACTACAACCTTTCCCTTCTGTGACTGTGAGCTCAGTGTTGAGGAAAGATGCTAAAACTGACCTGGGATATAGAATAGAATCATAGAATCATAGAATAGTTAGGGTTGGAAAGGACCTTAAGATCATCCAGTTCCAACCCCCCTGCCATGAGCAGGGACACCACACACTAAACTATGTCGCCCAAGGCTCTGTCCAGCCTGGCCTTAAATGCCTCCAGGGCTGGAGCATTCACAACTTCCTTGGGCAACCTATTCCAGTGCCTCACCACCCTCACTGTGAAGAACTTCTTCCTTATATCTAATCTAAACTTCCCCTGTTTAAGTTTAAACCCATTACCCCTTGTCCTACCACTAGAGTCCCTAATGAAGAGTCCATATAAAACCACAACTCCAAAACACTCAAAAAATCTAGTAACTGAGGTAGTTCTGGAGGTTCCTAAATATCTGCTCCAAACTGAATTTTCTATAACTAAATGAGAACAGACATATCAGGATAATTTCAAAGCTAAAAGACATGTAATTATATGGATAGCTCATCCCTCATTTGATGGAAGAGACATCCTATGCATCTTGTGAGACATGGAAGGATAGAGAGCAATTGTTCCAGCTTGTTACAATTGTTCTGTGTTTCTGGACACCTTAACCAGAGATTCCCTAGCAAGTGACACAAATTAGCTTAGATTGCCTTTCAAAGTGTTTAGTGTGTCACAGGCTAAAATGACATTTCTATACCAATACCTGTATTTTGCTAGCAAATCAGTCTGCAGACTTCTGAGAACTTAATAAAAAGAAAACTGAAACAAGTAACAACACAAAAATAAAATACAATAAAATATAATAAAATACAATACAATAGAATAAAATACAATACAATAAAATAAAATAGGCAGCTTACTGGAGCCTGCAGAACACTGCAAGAGTGACACGTACGGATGTATGAGCACCATAACAGACAGACCTGATCAGGAAAGAGGTTCCTAAAGCACTAATTCTTCTAGAATGAATTAACAGTCCTCAGAGCTAAATCATTCTTAAGAATGGAATGATTAACTCCTTAGTGAAAGGTGAGATTTTATTTTTTATTTGAATTGCTTTTAAATATTTTCAATAATCAAAAAAGCCCCAAAAGCACTATGGAAAAATGCATCTTGTGGCTTTATATTTTTAAACTGATTTCAAGAGAACCAAGTCACAGTCACAGTCTTAAAGCATGCAGGCATATACTTTTTTTTTCCAAGTCCCTGACGAATCTCCAGCAGAAGTTAAGTCAGAATGAGGCTTAATTTCCTGCAAATATTGTGAAACACAGAAAGCCGAGCACAGAATGAACACTGAGGTGCCCTAACCGTACGGAAAGCCTGCAGTACACTTCTGTCTATTATTACAATCTGACCTGAAGCAGGGCTTTGTTTTGGTTTTTCAAACGCCCCATGAGGAAATAAGGCAAACTATCAGGTCTTCGAGTACCCATGGGAAAGAATGGGGGGGGGGGGGGGGGG
>NW_009926831.1:3298-14744 GCF_000696875.1 Nestor notabilis
GGGGAGGGGGGGGAAGTTTTGCTTCATTAATACAGAACTTGCAATTTAAATACATCATAACAAGTGATTAGAAGACTGAATTAAAATGTTTCATATTAGCTTTGAAAACAGTTACTGTCTTTACTAACAGCATATAAAAAAAATACTTTTGTTATTAACCTCGAGCCATTGACATCATCATCCTATTGAAAAGGTGAAGTATTTGAGTCTTACCATGCGCTTGAATTCCAGATGGTTTCCCAAATGCATATACACATTTCAGATATTCGTTATCTAAAAGCAGTTATAGCTGAGGAAGAAAAGTACACTAGCAACATTAAAAAAAGATTAAATGTGTTTATCCAAAAGAGATTCAGTGGAAATTTAGTCCACAGGACTTCATTATTTACAGATTTAGCTAAAGTAACTAAATCAGCCACATTTCTAAAAATACTCGGTGTCACAGTCATGGGTTTTACTTGCCAAGGTTCTCATTTGCTTGCCTTCCAAAAGGTATCAACTTGAGCAGCGCAGTATATCCCAACACCAAGCTGCTCTCCTCCTCTACCACCTCAAATCACAAGTGTCACATCCTGTAGTAATGTTTTCTTGAGGGGTGATTTATCCTCAGCTTACCTCATCTTCGACCTACTTCAAAAAAAAATGAATAAAAGAGGATGGAACTTAATCCCACTTCTTTTTAGTCAGCTGATGCAGAGGTCTAGCTCATGACCAGTGGCAGATGATTTGATGTAGAGATCCTGAATATGTTTGAAAACACAACTTCAGCTAACAAAGGGAGATACTGCCTCCCTGGAAGTAATTCCCTAACACATTTACAGATTTCTAGCTGGAAAAATTATTAATGCAATTATAAGGAAAAAACAGGCTTATATGGGAAAGTGAAGAGACAACACTGCTAATTAATATGATTAAGGTGTATGTATAAATTGCGCGTGTGTAAATTTCTCCTCCTCTACTCAGCTTTCATGAGACCCTACCTGCAGTACCGCATTCAGATCTGAACTCTAACCCTAACCCAACACAGGAAAGATGGGGACCTCTTGGAGCGAGTGCAGAGGAGGACCACAAAGACAATCTGAGGGCTGGAGCACCTCTCCCGTGGAGACAGGTTGAGAGAGTTGGGCTTGTTCAGCCTGGAGAAGAGAAGGCTCTAGGGAGACCTTAGGGCAGCTTCCAGTGCCTAAAGGGGGCCTGCAAGAAATCTGGAGAGGGACTTTTTACAAGGGCACGTAGGGATAAGACAAGGGGGAATGGCTTTAAACTGAAATAGGGTAGATTTTGGGTTAGATACAAATTAGAAATTCTTCCCTATGAGGCTTGTGAGTCACTGGCACAGTTTGCCCAGAGAAGCTGTGGCTGCCCCATCCCTGGCAGTGTTCAAGGCCAGGGTGGACAAGGGCTTTGAGCAACCTGGTCTCGTGGAAGGTGTCCCATGGCAGGTTTAGTTCCAACCCATGGCAGGTGGGTTGGAACTAAATCTTTAAAGGTCCCTTCTAACGCAGACCATTCTGTGATTCTACGAAATTGTGTCTGATACCAGTTACTATTCCAAATCTGAAAGCAGACAAGCTTGAGAAGGATTAACTAGTCTGATTAAGTCTAGCTGTTCCTTTGCCTGAACAAAATGGGAGTCCTTTTTTTTTTTCCAAAAAACATTGAGTTTAACACTGTCTCATCCCATGCGAATTTGCACAGCTCAGCCAAACTGATGGAGACACCTTCTGAAGAAAATAAGCCAGCTGGTTTCACAACCCTGGAATCCCCAACTGGGGCAAAGCCTGGTGGTGAAAATGCAATATGCACATGGGGGAACTAAGACTTGGGAAAGAAGTGAGATTTTAACACAGAAACTGTTCAAGCCTTACCTACCCTCCCTCACATTTCAGGTTTGTGCAAGTCTTCCCAGAACCATCAGGGAAAAGAAATCACTTCTGGGGAGGTTTTCCTGAAGATCTCCTATGTGGCAGTAAAACAGTTTAGCTGGTCCATAAGCAGATATTAAGTATCTTTGGATGACAAAACAGTAACTAAACATTTCTTATGCTAGCATTACTAGATGCCTTCTTATCTTGCAAGGGCAGAATAATCGTGGCCTGAAAACAAAAAGTTAATTCTTTTTGGCAACAGCAATGATGAAGACACAAAACTTCATGGTATAACAAACACTGTGCTTACACTTCCCAAAGAATATATTCTGAAGTTCTGGAAATGACAGTTCTTTTCTGCTTGTAAATTCAAGTGTTGTACCTAAAATACATGCTATGTTTTAGTGAGGGAGAACTGAGGAGTACTAAGATAAGGTCCATGTAATCAAATATTTAGAGATAAAAATACTTCATGCACAGACTAACGTATCTTTCTCTACATATGGAGACACAGGAGAGAGGACTAGGAACAACACCTTGCACAGCTGCTTTCCAGCTCAGAACATCAGCATTAAGTGTACAATGTTAAATGAAAGCAAAGACAAAGAACTCATTAAATTATACTTGCAGCTGTTGAAAAAAAAAAAAAAATAAAGAACCAAAAAGTCAATATAATTTATATGGAATTGTTTTCCTAGAAAATCTAGGAGTTTCTTCTTTGGAAGCTGCTGCTGACATATTAGTTGATTTTCAGTTTGGGGAACTTAAAACCAGATATAAAATCTTTGAGTCTAAATTCAATTTATGCAGTTATCTTGGAAATTCTCTGTGCATGAATGCTATTTCAAATGCTAATCTAAAATTAAACATCTCACAGTTCCACTAGTTTGGTCTGGGACAGAGTTAATTTTCTTCACAGTAGCTAGTATGGGGCCATGTTTTGGATTTGTGCTGGAAGCAGTGCTGATAACACAGGAATGTTTTCATTACTGCTGAGCAGAGCTCACACAGAGCCAAGGCCTTTTCTGCCCTCTCACCACCCCACCAGTGAGCAGGCTGGGGGTGCACAAGAAGCTGGGAGGACACACAGCCAGCACAGCTGACCCCAACTGACCAAAGGGATGTCCCACACCACATGGTGTCATGCTCAGCATTTAAAAGCTGGGAGAAGAAGAAAGAACAGGGGAAGTTCAGTGATGGCATCTGTCTTCCCAAGTAACCATTACCCATGGTGGAGCCCTGCTGCCCCAGGGATGGCTGAACGCCTGCCTGACAATGAGAAATGGTGAATGAGGTCCTTGGTTTGCTTTGCTTGTGTGCACAGCTTTTGGTTTACCTACCAAACTGTCTTTATCTCAACTCATAAGTTTTCTCACATTTTCTCTTCTGATTCTCTCCCCCACCCACTGAAGGGCAGTGAGGGAGCAGCTGTGTGGGGCTTGTGGCTGGCTGGGTTAAACCCCAAGAGTACTCACGAAACCTCCACCCTTCTTCCTCAGAAACAGCAATGCAATAATGTCCGATGAGATGGTTCAGTAATACCAAATGAAATCTGCTGCATCTCCTAGGTGATTTAGCATTTTGTAGGATTCTACTTATCATAACTTCAGAATATTTATTTTCACTGATCTGCATTGTGATTTCCCAGAATTAACAGCTTGAAAGCAACCTGGGCACAGAAAGGCAGATTAACCACCAGTGAAAAATGAAACCAAGTTTCTCTGCATGTGTAAGGATTGTATAAGAGGCAAATCTATTCTTCATGGGTGGCCTCAACAGTGAAACGACGCTTTCTCTTCTCGTCCACTACGCACTTATAAATCTCTCCAGCAGGTTAAGGCAGCACCTTACAAACAATCTGTCCACAGGCAAAGCAGATTTCTTCCCCTAATCATTTTGTCTCTCTGACCAAGGCAGGAAGTTTTCATTGCACAAATTCCACAGCTTCCATCCCTCTGTTCTCCACCCAAAGTTGTTGCTTCTAAGTGCATTTGAAACAAGTTAACAGCATTTTCACAGATGGGAAACTGAGGCTCCAGTGCCCCAATTCATCATGTTGTTTACGTATTTTATCAAAGCACCAAAGCTTGAGTCCCCCTGAGCTCTCTCCAAAGAGACCTTCAGCAGTCTGCCTTTCAGTTCTCTTGGCTGGATTTCTAATTACTGCAGTTTAATCAGGTGCTTAAGGGTGCGCATGAATTCATCCTTTAGTACTAAACCAGAGATACAAAGAAACAGAGATAAGAACCCAGGTCTCAAAAGTAGAATACAACATTGCCTCCTGAAATTCCTAGCAACTTAGATTTTGAATACTTGATCTTGCAACTTTACTTTCAGATGTAAGAACACAAAACACAAAGTCATCAGAAGCTGGAGGATATTTACCCACTGTATAGATCTTCACTGTATGAACACAAGCAGCAACAGAGTCTCTCCGCTTCAGATGCGCTTTGCCAGTGATTTTACTAACCAGAAGAGGAATCCAACTTCATTTTCAAGGCCAAATAGGCACAAAGTACTGCCCCACCCTCCCCCACGCACTTCTTTAGGCCTGCCAAAGCTTACCCTTGTCTTCAAGTAACCGTTAAGACCAAAAATCTCTAAATCCATTTTCTATGCAGTCATCCCAATTCCCTTGCCATAGCACCCCTTCCAGAACATACTCAATTAAGGCCACTTCTGTGCCCTCCTTCTCACTGTGTAAGACGCATGTAAAATGGAAGTTTCTCTACCGTCTAACTCTTGTTCTCTGTGTCATAGCCACCTTGGCTACCTGGGGCAAGTTCACCTCACTTCAGCAGCTCTAGACAAGAGCATAACCTAGTCAGACTCCATGGGTAATTCTGCCACCATTCTGTAACAAACCTGTGATTATCACAGGCATTTCCTCAGTCCCCTATTTCAAACCACAGAAGTACTTTAAGACTTGACAGAACCTATTTTTACTTTTTCCTTTACAAATGGGTAATGCATTTCCACTTTTGTTTCACCTCACTCTGAAAAAAACACTAAGCTATCCCTAAATTTTCAAAAAAACTCTGAGTAATTTGAGAGCAGGCTAGAAAAGAAAATATGAGCATCTAACAACTCCAACTAGCAGCAAACATCTCAACAAACCTGTATGGCGTATGCTTCTCTAGCATAGACTTCTCAGCGCAAATATGGTGTCCTTCTTAAAAACAAAACATTTGACAAATAAAGAGAAGTATCACAACAGAAGGACACTGCTGACAGGCCACCTTTAATTCAAGTCTTTATTAAATCTAAAGTTAATGTAACTGGTTGGGTTTATTGGTTGGTTTGGGGGGAGAGGGATTGTGTGCTTTTCTTGGTAGAAGTTCTTAGATGAACAGTATCTTCCATATTCTTAAAATGAGATTGTCCTTTCTCCCACTCATCTGCCTACCAGATGGGACAACTCCCCTCCTAGCAACATCCACTTGTATTTTAAAATTAAAATTCAAGTTTAAAGTTCTAAATTAATATTTACAAGGTATCATCCAAGGACTCTTCTCTTAATGTACAGCAAATTATACTCAAAACATAAAAAGTTATTTGTCCACGGACAAAAGCAGCAAGTAAAAATTATGTCATAAAAACTTGACAGAAGTCAACTCAGTTCTCAACAATTTTAAAACATGACCCTATAGTGGCTTGCAAAAGATCTATCTGGAATTAATTTGTGCATTCTCTAGAATATTAACTTGCATGCAATGCATGGCATGTGGACCACAAATTATCCTGAAATAAGTAAAAACATGCTAATGTGGGATTGCGGAAATGGTTTCCCAAGCAGATTTTTCACTTCTTAGCCACAGACTCTCATACCCACTGATAATGAAAAAAGTATTAGGGACAACTCAATCTTCATCTTAAACATCTGCTGACACTGGACATTAGGAAAGCAAAATACACTGAAATGCAGATTGATTTATGTCTAAAAGACAGTTCGTAGATTTTTGCAGCACATTAAAGTCTTGTGGAACAAAACCAACAAATCACTTGGGAGGAAAAAATACTAACAAAAAAGAGTCTCTGCCAAAGCCAAGCATGGAAGAGAAAAAGTAGTTAAAACTCGGACCAAATCTCTCTTTCAGAATGTTAGGAACCATTTAATTAGAGAGCAGCATCAATCTGGACTACCCCGTATTTTCCATTCACCATCCATTCAGGTTCAGAAGCCTGAATTTCTTCCCCTTGGCCGGGTTTTAGGCCAACCTGAATATCAGATTTCAGTGTTCTCAAACTACAGAGAGGCGCAGGATGAAACTTGTTCAAGGCTTGATGGAATGGAACAGTATATTCCCATTTTCTGTCTCCTGTTAATTTTCTATAGTTTAGATCACCTTTGAAAAAAAGCAAGTTTGACTTCTGTAGATCAGCATACAAGTCAGGAGCAACTCCAGCCATACTGGAAAAGTCATGTGGCAAAGTCCAAAACATGTGATCATGGTAAACCCAAACTCCCTTTTTCAAATTGCCCTCCCAGTTTATCCCACATCTAGACATCCACATATGATTAGCTGATTGCAGTTGTTTAACAGTCCAGTTAAAATCATGCTTTGTGGTATCTGAAACATACCATGGAATACTTTTTCCATGAAAATGGATTTCATCAGCTAGCTTTGATGATAACAGGAAGTCAGCCAACACAAAATCACTCACGAGTTCAAATCCGGCATTATCCAGGACTATGTCAACTCTAACATTACTTTTTTCTGTATTTCTTTTTTTGGTGTTTACAAATAGTGACCAAATTTTTTCCATATCATTCACCACAATGTAAGGTAACAGGTTTTCCAGGGATTGTAAAAGACTAGATTTCTGAGAGCTGACTTCACCGGCTGAAAAAGAAAGGTCGCACTTATTGCCCCACAATGACACCTGGAAGGAAGAAAAAACAAAAACATTTGCTAAGTCTCACTGTAGTTACATTCTAAACTACACACACACTAAAGATTTTGTTTGTTTGTTTTCATTTTAGGGTCATGAAGGTTCTAACTCCATGTTTTCCTCCAAGCTTTAATAAAATTCAACTTCTACAGAAATCTTACTATAGACAAGATTTTGTGGAAGAAACTAAACAATGCACTGTATTTATGCAAGCATCAGAAACATGCATCAGCAATGACGAAGATGGAAAATTTAGATCAACATCAATAGGGAGATCATAAAGCTTAAAACACAAATATTCTCCATACTGTAATTGCAGAAAATATCAGTAAGAACACAGAAAAAGGAGTAATAAAAGCAGGGTTGTTTCTTTATTGTATGCCACCAAGTATTTTAAGTACACACTAATGAGGTCTTAATAAAGATTCACCAAATACTTGTTGTGCACTGTTGCCAGCTACTGGACTTACTTGTAATCCTACACTATTTCATATTCTACCCAAAGGCATTATTTTCCAAGAACACAATGCTGTTAAAAAGCTTTTCACCCACTTCTGGCCCTGACTGACTTCTGCCTTTATTTTTCAAAGAACTTTAAAAATTTTTAGTGTCAATAAAATTAACTGGTTTAAAATTTTACAGTTAAATAACAAATAAATGACCTGGAACTTGACTTAAAGCGTTCTAGAGAGAGTGTTAAGGAGAATAAGCTGGGTTTTCAAATACACAATGAAAAACAGCAGCATAATGAAAATGTCACATTTAATAAAAGTAACTAAAATGTAAATATTCCCAGAGTAGCAGCAATACAGTATGGCTGCCAGGAATTAATCACATTTTACACACAAAAGAGACATATTTTAATTGCCATATGAAGTTCAGATTCTTTACCACCTCGAGTTTTTGTTTTATACATAGAAGAGGTACTTTAAATTCTTAGGTTAAACACTACTACCTTACCTGCAATAGCTTAAAAAGTTCCTCCTGAAGTTGCTTTTCATCTAGATCCTTGATGTTTTTAAGAAGTTCCTGAAAGTAAGTGCATAAGGCAATAACAGCCTCTTGGGATTCGAAGAAATTTTGAGCCTTTCCTTCCTTAAATACATCAAAGTTCTCAATAGGTGGGCTAAAAAAGGAAGAACAAATATATTAACATACTCGTCACATTTTCTAACAGCACATGAAACACACTTGAAAATGCATGCCTAAAGCTCAGCTTTTCCAGACCGTACTATGAGCTTTAGCTAGATTTTCCACATCTAACTTGTCATACTAGATTTTTACACATCTCAGTTACAGCCTGATATCATGTCTCGCTGAAACATACAGTATATGAGACATCTTTATACTTCTAGCAATATATTGTGAAAGTGAACAAGTGTTCAGTCACAATAATTCTGATAACTGCACACATACAGGGACAATTTTGAGCTCTAGTCTTCGGACACAGTGAATTGCTGGCCCGATTTTATGGTGTGCTGAAGTGTACTTCCCATACCAATGTCTCTTACGGTGATATGAAGTTACTCTTACAGAAGTTTTTAACTAGAACTAGAAAACTAGCATGACAAAGATAACAAAACAATTCAATTCTTGTTATATAAGAAATATACTCATCTATTGTGAGACATATTTGCACGTACACCTTTTGACACATGACTGAACTTCCTTCCAAGCATATGCTTAAGAGCAACTAAATAATGGAGATGAGGCAACTTAGAACTTACTAATGAAAAGTATCTGCTGAGTTCTTCAACTGCAAGCCAGAAAATCCATCTCATATTTGAAGCTTTTGCTACAAGAGTTCAAATTACGCAACACACCAGTGGAAACTGGATCCCACAACTGTGTTTGCAACTCTGTAATACTAAGGGCAAACACAGTACACATGGAGCTTTCAATTTTTTTTTCTTGACAGCCACGGGAACTTAAAACTGCTCGTTCCTCCCCCATTACATTGTACTGGCACCTCTCCACAGTACCAGCACAGCAAGTTTCTCCTGCCAAGTTATTTTTAACCAGGATCAGCTCCCAAAGTTTGATGTAACACATGGTCTGCAAACACTGCTGAAATTAAGAAAATGGTGTAGAATGAACAACAGGGGCTGCTTAAGGTGGGGCTACTGCTGTGGGAGACAGTTCTCAAACCGTAACTTCAGATTTTGATCAGCAAAACAAATTAGAATGCCCAGCAAAGGAGTGGCTCTCGCATTCTGTTTCAGGCTAACATATGTCTTAAGAGACAATTCTAGACTAACAGACCTTTTAGAAATGCTAAATAACTTTCGTATCTCAATGTACATTAATCTGCAAGAAGGTCAAGCTATACAGTTAAGCTTAAGAGTTTTCACATAGACCAAGTCACAGATACTGAAGCATAAAAAAAAAAACAACTAAGAAGCTTCAAATTCTGCTGCATGGAAGAAGAAAAAGTACTCGTTTTACATCTGAGGTGCAAGATAAGGGACAAGGAACACTGTAAAAGCTTAAGAATTGCCTTTAGCTTATTCCCAGCTGTCTTTCCTTCTCCTCAAATAAAAATGGGAAATAATGAGTTTTTTGGTTTTTTGCAGAGTAATATACCAAGCTAGTTAACACTTACTTCTGTGCTAGTGCTGCGTGAATTCTTCGATACATGTAACACTCTACAAATAACCAAGGGGATTGAAACCAACTCAGTTCTCCACTCCCATTTGCTAAATTTCGTTGGTAGTCTAAGTACTGGTTCCACAGAGCAGCATCAGGCAGCTCATCTTCTAAAGGGGTCACTGGTTTGTCTGTTTGCAGTTCATTCCGCAGCTTGGAGAGGAAAGATATAGCTCTCTTCTCTGCTTCCACACCCTTCTGAAATAAGTGGAGAACAAAAATTCCTATTCTGAATATTTATTCCTGTAGAGATACAGATCAATTTTTCCTGAAAGATATAAGTGATAAGTTTTAATTGCCACACACAAACACGTTTGGGTGAATGAAGCTTATTTTACCCCCAATATCCTAAAATGAATCACATATGGGACTTCTTTTTAAAGTGGGCTTTTGGCTTATTAGAGGGGAACAGAGAATTGAAACATTGCCATGTTTAGAAGATGCTACCGTTTACTAATACTGCATCAACACAATAACCTGAGAAAGTAAAGCAGCTGCAGAACAGATAGAACAGAAAAAGGTTAGACAGGTGAGTTTCAAAATAAATGAAGAAGAGCTACAAGAAAGAGACAATAAAGAAAAAAACATCAGACAAAAAGATTAAGACAGGCAAGTAACCACTGTAGTAGGAAACCAGTAAAAACAAGGCAGAGAAGCAGTGTCAAGGGTTAGGGGAGAAAAAAATCTCAGGCAAAAAGAGACTTTATTCTTACCTCACCATGTTCTTCAAAAAATTCATTTTTATGTCGATGCAGAGTATCAATAACTCTTGTGAGGATCTGGGGCAGTCTGTCTTTAATTGTAAAATATGCAAAGGATCTAAAAAGGAGAAGATCAAAATTTTATTATAGAGAAGAAATGATGAAATATCTTCTATTTTTAAAAAATAAATGCAAGGTCTTTCTGCTGGGTTCAGCTGGGGTAGAGTTAATTTTCTTCATAGTAACTGATATGGGGCTAATTTTTGGATTTGTGCTGAGATCAGTGATGATAACATATGGACAATATATGTTACTGCTAAGCAGAGCTCAAACAGTAAAGGGATTTTCTGCCTCTCACCACCCCACCGGTGAGCAGGCTGGGGGTGCACAAGAAGCCAAAACTGACTCCAGGGGTATCCCACACCACATGGCATCGTGCTCAGCCATAAACTGGGGGGGAGGGTGGTCAGGGGACCTGCTCCTGAGGGACTGGCTGGGCATCGGTCAGTTGGTGGTGAGCAGCTGCCGGTTTATTTTGCATCACTTGTTTTTCTTAGGCTTTATTTCGGTTATTTTTGGTTTTTATTAAGATTTATTAGTATTTTATTTCAATTGTTAAACAAAAAAACTGTCTTTATCTCAACCCACGAGTTTTCTCACTTATACCCTTCCAATTCTCTTCCCCGCATTCCCGCCGCAGGGGGGAAGGAGAGAGCAGCTGCGTGGTGCTTAGCTGCCGGCTGGGGTTAAACCACGACAGTCTTATACTAAGCTTATGTGCTTTTAAAGCAGTGGACACGAATAAAAACCAACCACATTGGTCAGGTTGTTAGGTCTACTTCTGAAGAGATAAACGTCAGCGTTTTCAGCTAAGGAAATGCTAAATGACTGGCCGTGTAAAAGAGCGGAAATTGCAGTTAATTCTAGGTTAAAATGCATTCTCTAATTGCTCAGTTGCCAAGATAGGAAGTCAAGCAAATTTAAAATGAAGAGCACAGATGTTTGTTCAACGTTTAAGTGTTATCAGCAACAAAACCCACACTACTTGCTCTCCACTGCATACGCGACTTACGCACTCCCCAAACACTGCTCACACGTGAGGAGCTCAGTGAGCAAAACGTGACCGGCCCAACCGAGAGCTGCAACCCCACCCCAAGAATGACTTTTTTACTTGAAGGTTTCTGACCCAGGACTCGTAGCCCGGACGGAGGGGCTCGGAGCCGGACAGCTCCCCGCAGCTGAATAGCGTACCCGAAGAAACCTGGCACAAGCGCAGGCACCGCCGGCGCCCCCCCGGCCGCTTAACACAGGGCAGCCGCGGCGCTGAGCGGAACCGAG
>NW_009926832.1:0-25545 GCF_000696875.1 Nestor notabilis
CTCCGCGGCTACTCGCCTCCGCAAATGCAAGTGTCCATTTGAATGTGAACGCCCGTCTCACCTTAGGGATGGAAGTAGCAAAATCAGTCTTCTGGAAAGGGCTTCCCAATGGGTTTGTTACATGTGGTGATCAGAAAGTTAGCATTGCCACTGCGGGCTTGTTCAGCGAGCTGACCCATGCTTAAACTGAAAATAGGGGGCAAGACCCATTCCTTGTTGTTTGCCAACATACCAGCATGGCATAAGCACAAGATTTTTGTTCTGGAGATGAGTAGCAGTGATGGTACAGCTGTTTGGGGGATACATTTGTTGAAGACTGAAAGGATACTGAGGGAAAATAAGACTGTCCAGAGGACATCACCCTTCTATGAGAAGGGTACTGACAGCAGTAGAGGTTTCCATGTGTTTTAAAAATGGATATAAGGATATATGAGACAATGTTGAGTGGGGATTTCTGCTCTTGCTTCCTCTGAGGAGGTGCCCAGGGAGTTCGTGGGGCTTACAGCAGGGTCAGGCTTGCGTTTTCTCCTTTCCTTGGTAGAAAGCTCCGTGTTCTGCATAATTTGCCATAATTCTGCAAACTGGAGAAGAAGATTCTCAGAAGCAGCAAGGCCTTGAAATAGATAAGGAGTGTTTTTTCAGAAGCTGAAACAAATTGTAATTGTTTAGGAAGTGATAGTACTGCTTATGTAAAATGGTGCCCTGTCAGCCTATTTTCACACATGGTGTTTTATGTTTAGCTGCACAGATGTTTGTTATGGTTTACGTTTTGCTGTTAACCAGATGCAAGATTGCTTATTTTCTTACGGGATTGTTTTAAAGAATGTCCCTTTTTAGAATGTTGTTAATCGGGAAGGAAATCTACCAACCTGATATAATAGGTATGTTAACCATTAGATAAGACAAGGAAGAATATCTTATTTTATTTGAAAATACAATACAGTCAAGGAACAAGAATTTGGACAGGGAACAAAAGTAACAAACATAAAATGCACAGTAAATAAAAGACAAGGACCAGTAGCAGTGGGTGGAACTTGGCCCCTATTGAAGTTGGTGGGAGCTTTGCCATCGACTTCAGTGGGACAGGATTTCACCCAAGGATGTGGCCCCTGCCCCACAGTACACCCTGCTAGGTTATCTAGGTGTGTCATTGCTTCCCGCTGGTCTCAAAGCCCTCAGCTCCTGCTGACACCTGAAGGTGCCCAGAGCCTTGGGGTGAAACCATTTCCTGCCCAGGGTCTGAGCAGCCAGGGCTTGCAGCTCAGTGTTTCTCATTGGAGTAACCAGAGCTAAAGCCGGGGTGAGAGGTAGGTGTGTGCAGAACAAAGCTAACCTATCATTCAGATCAGTGTTTCTAGCATTCAGATCAAGTTTCCTCAGCTTGAAAGTGGTTATATACAGTCTGGTAGCGTTCCTGGAATAATTGATATTGTTTTATGTGGTTAGGACTGTGTTACGCTACAGGAATACTGACTGTACAGTCAAAAAAAGGCTCATCGTTTCAAGTATGGTTGGGAGTGGGAGTGAGAGGAACCAGACCAGAACATATTTCCTTACTTCAAAGGCAAGAATGCCTGTTTCAGAAAGTGAGGTCACAGCCGGATCCAACTTCTAAGGGGAGAAAAATCATAATCTCTGTGAAAATCACCCTTTGATACAATTGCAAAGATAACAAATGATATCAGAGGAAAAGTTTTGGGCAGAGGTGTAATGAATGGCCCCTGTACTGCATCCTGCTAAACCAAAAGGTTGTTATCCTGACAAAAAATCCCACCTGTCTTTTATCGAAGGTCTCTTTGCCAAGCTATGGTGAATGTAATTGAAAGTGAAAGGTTGATTTGGTACCTGCTGTTTCAAAAGCAACAAAAACATGTGAGAGTTGTTTAGGATGAAGATCAGTCAGCTGTGAGATGTAGGACAGTGCTGTGTGTGAGGGATGTAGAGCATGGCTGCAGTGTGGGTACTGTGCTCTGCATGTAGCTCCCTGTCTGTTACCTGCATGTTGTAGGAGGTACTCTATGCACAACAGAGATGCTCAGACTTCCTAAGCATGCTTTCTCAGCAGGACGAAGTTGCTATCTTGATCTTGAGAGCAGCTCTCGACTGTGGGGAGCCTTGATCCACCTCTACCTGGAGGCACTTCCTAGACAAAGATAATGTCATGCTGCACATCCTGACCTCTGCCTTTTGCTTCTGTTTCCCACAGAGCACATCATCTGTGGAGCTTTGTGCAGTGTATGGGGACAGTGGGTCACTTACACACTGCAAGCATGTTGTTAGTACTATCAAGCTCTTAAGGTTAGCCCCATTCTCATTGTGTGGGCATGATAGAAACCCACACGTTGATCACAGAATCATAGAATGGTTTGGGTTGGAAAGGACCTTACGATCACCTAGTTCCAACCCCCCTGCCACGGGCAGGGATGCCTCACCCTAGACCATGGTTTAGGCTCCGTCTAAACTGGTTTTGAACACCGCCAGGGATGAATCATTTACCACTTCCTTGGGCAACCCATTCCAGTGCCTCACCACCCTCACTGTAAAGAACTTCTTCCTTATATCCAACCTGAACTTCTCCTGTTTAAGTTTAAACCCATTACCCCTTGTCTGATCACTACACTCCCTGAAGAAGAGTCCCTCCCCAGCATCCTTATAGGCCCCCTTCAGATACTGGAAGGCAGCTCTGAGGTCTCCACGCAGACTTCTCCAGGCTGAACAGCTCCAACTTTCTCAGCCTGTCTTCATAAGGGAGGTGCTCCAGCCCCCTTATCATCCTTGTGGCCCTCCTCTGGACTTGCTCCAACAGCTCCATGTCCCTTTTTATGTTGAGGACACCAGAACTGCACACAGTACTCCGAGTAGGTTCTCACGAGATCAGAGTAGAGGGGCAGGATCACCTCCTTCGGCCTGCTGGTCACACTCCTTTTGATGCAGCCCAGGACATAGGTTTCTGGGCTGTGTGCGCACACTGCCAGCTCATGTTGAGCTTCTCATCAACCAACACCCCCAAGTCCTTCTCCACAGGGCTGCTCTGAATTTATTCTCCTCCCTCATCTGGATTTTCTGTTTAAGAAGTGCTCAGCACCTCGTAGGATGAAACCCAGTATGCTCAGCAACGTCGATGTCAGCTCAGAGGTGCAAACCCTGAGGAACACAAAGTGATGCATAAGTCACTGGGGTCTGGGGAGGCTTGAACCTTACCCAGGGTGGAATGTCTCAGGAAGATCTCCTTTCTGGTGTTCTATGGTTGGTCCAGCTCAGCCTCAGGGGTCCATCTGGGCCTACCCAGGGGCTCTGTGCAAAGGGCAGGTGAGCCCTACCCACTGCACCACATCTCAGCAGACCTCCCTGGCTCTCTCTCTTGCTTCTTGCTGAGCTGGAGCATTTCTCCACCTCATTTCAATTTTCTCTTTATTAATAGCCTCAGTTGGGACTTCCCTGTATTCTGTGTTGCTTCTGACTCCTCTGTTTGGGCCATTGAATGTCTAAACCCTGCGATGAGTATTGACTTAGCAAGAAGTGAACTGTTTTTCACCAGTCCTTTGGCATTTCTTGATGTTTCTGTAGCGCAGAATAAACCCGTGTTTGTCCTGAAATCCAGAGTTTGGTCTGAGTTAAACTGGTCTTGACTTTCACACTAACTTTGGAAAATAAATCCATTAACACATTTCCTGTGGGTATCCTGCTCATAGTTGGCTGCAGTTTATGGCAAGGATTTCTTTGTTTTGTTTTGGAGGGATTTTTTTGTATCTTCTGTAGCATTTTTTCTTGGTGCACAGCACTGGGATCCTCCCTGTTTCCTGGAGCTCCAGACTAAATGTAAACCACCACCACTGCCAGGCAGAGTGGGTGAGTTAGCCCAGTTACTGTGGTCTTCATAGGACACAGACATCAGTGGGACCTCTGCATCATTCAGGTGAGAGTTAAGCAAAGCCTAGGACTTGTGTTGTCCTAGAAAGCACTGAAATTCATAGGAGATGCTCCAGTGCAGCGCTCTTCTTGTCACCTTACCCCAGCTCAAAGTTCAGGACTGTCCTGTCCCTGCTTTGGGGAGGGGGCAGGTGTCCTGTGAAAGCAGTCCTGTCTGACACAGATTTGGGTAGAGTGGTTGAGACTGCATGAGCGAACTGACATGAATGCACTTGGGTGAAGAGGTCTGTCTGCCTACCGAAGGGAGAAGATAGATAGTTTTCCTTCTCTTTGTGCACTGGGAGTTCCCATGGTTCATCAAATGAGATTTTATAAGATTGGCCTGAAACCTGCCTTTCTTCATTAGTCTAAATCCATGTCTCAGGAGAATGAGAACTGTTGGTGGAGGAGAAAATTCCTTACACGATGAGACTTGTAAATCCTCAGCCTTGTTCCTGCAGTTGTAATTACTTTCTCATAGAAGGGGAGTTAGCATGAGGCCAAGAGAAAGGGACTTAAGCCAGGGCTTATGATTGGTGTCTTGGAAAAGGGAAGAGGATTTTTTATTTTGTAGTTAATGCTGTGGTGACAACATTGAAGCATTGGATTTAAGAGCTTACCCAATTAAGTTTCTTAGCATGTATTTTCCCATCTTTTACCCTGGGTTTCAGCCAGAGCTGATGAAGTACCAGTCTTGCTTGACCATACTGTAAATTATGTTTAGTAATATTTTTGCCTAAACATTATTCTTAGCATACTATTGATGTTAGAGTGTGAGGTATACTGCTGGCCTATTATTGGTATACAAGGCACTATTCACTGGAAAGTGAAAACCTCACTCACTCCTGCATTGCATCTAAATAAAAGAACCTTTCTCCTTTTCCATAATTAATGAAGAAACATTTTAAAGCCCTGCTGCCAAAGCTGGGCTTAATGCTGTGTGAATATCAGGCTGGGGCTTCTTGGAGTGACAGAATGCAGTCTGAGATAGATGACATCTAATCCTACTCAAGTAGTGATTTTGGTGCCTGGAACCAAATCTGTTTTGTAAGAGTGTGGTAGGTTGCTGTCAGTGTCAGCTCTGTTAGTCTGTCTTAGGTTGCCTGTCATCTTTGGTTGGAATGTGGCTCTGTAGGGACATTGAAAGCTTCTTGGTGCTTGTCACAAGTGTTGGGCTTGCTCCACTGGAGGCGCATTCAAGGCAAAGAACCTGCTTTGTTACGGCTTTCCCAACAATGCTTTGTTTTAGTACATATTTTTCTGTGTATACGAATTAGGATTAATCCAGCAGGTCCTACGGAAACATCCTAGCTGTGGAGAGCATCATATTATCCAACTGCCCAATTGTGAATAAGGATGATGTTGCTCGGATGAAGGTGGGATGGCAGAGTGTGGCATGAGGAAAATGGCTGCAGCTAGTGGGAGCAACACATAGAAGAGGAGGGTCAAGGACAGGTAATCAGAGAGAACAGGGGCATGAAAACAGTGGTGAACCAGAAAAGTGAAACCTCTGTCATAGGAGGTAGAGCCCATTGATTGTAGAAGAGCCAAGAGGTAAGTGAGTTTACTTATGAGAGATGGGCAGATTCACTTGACAATTTTATTTGATAAGAGGCACAGGGAAGGTGGGGGACTGTTGTGGTTGGTTTTACTTTTAGGGCTAAAGGGAAGAGTGATAGCTCTCCTTTATCTTGTGTAAAGCTTTTGATGCGGTGCCACACCTGAGGTTGTTTAAGAAGATGAAGACTAGTAGGAAACTGGCACAGGGCAGAAAGGATGGAGGGAGGACTGGGAGAGGAAAACAGACACTAACAAAGGAGATACCCTCTCGGGTTCTTAGCGGTTGCTCTTGGGATGCTTTTGTTGCTGCTTCTAATGGTTCCTCTTGATGCAACAAGTAGAAGGGTGCTAATGGGATATACGATATACTGCTGCTCACAGGGTGGTTCAGAGGAGGACAGCTGCAGACAGAGCAAGAGACTGCCCCTGTCTTTGGGGTTTGGATCCCTTTCCTTTGTAAAATGAAGGCCTAGGTTATGACTGATCTCTAAAGATACACTGGTGTAACAACCTGAGTGGGGAAAGGCCATTCTTGGCACAGGAGCACGTGAGTAAATGCTGCCTAATAAAGCATTTGGCTGGAGAGTAGCAGAATGCTGGTGGAGCTTTCCAACAGTGGAGATAAGGCACCTGGAAGTTTTGAAGGGAAGGTGTGATGTTATGCCACAGTTGCCTGTGACAGCTGGGGCTAGACTTGGCAGCCTAAAAAGCAAGAAATTCCTTCTAATGCTGTGCTCACGGATTCAGGTGATGCTGTGAGGAGGAGCCCTCTAGCTGCTCTCTACAGGCAAGGACAGTTTTGAAGCAATGAACTTAATTTTTTTCAGAAAGAGCAAGACAAAGCTTCTATACCTGGGCTGTGTGCAAGGACATAAATCTTGAAGGGACACACTCTCTAAGGGTTCCACAGGTGTGGAGATGACCCCACTGCTGGCTGTACTGGTTTGACTAATTGTAGCTTTTAACAAGTGCTGTCTGTGTTAGGTGGACACCTGTGCAAATGGTTGAATTTGTAGGCTTGATGAGTTACATAGCAAAATCTTCCCATGGTATAGCACTGCAAGATACGTGTCTCATGAGAAGAGAGACTCCAGAAGGATTTCCTAAGGGATCCCTCCACAGAGAGGGAGTTGCTTTACCCTGCTGCTAATCCCATCATAAAGTCCCAAGCAGGCAAGCTGCATGTGAACTAGTTGTGTGCCAATGCCGCCACACACCGCGGTGTGGCCATGCCAGCAGGTCCATACACAGGAATAGTGCAGTTGCTGAAGTGGGACCCTGCAGTGGTGCTGGCCTGGGTGGGACTGGGTTGTTCGGGGTGCCCCACTGTGCTCTCACTTCAAGTCATTGGTTCAGCCTTTGCCTTGGTGTAACCAAGTTAAATAGAACTTGATTCTGGGTGTCTTTTTCCTGAATGATGCCTGTTTCAGCCTGCACAGTTGGAGGCCTCAGCAGCCTGTGGATGAAGCTTGGAGAGAGGCAAACTGTCCCAGCGGGTCTGTTTGACTGCAGCTGGTGTCACTGACTGCAGCATGTGGTCGTGTTGTGTTCTAGCGACAGCAGCACATGTGGTGCCTTATTCTGGGCTGTAATACTTCTTAGTTCACTATGAAACCTAAAAATGTATGTCTCTTTTTAAAAAGTACATCTCTCTCTTTATCTTTCTTTTTCATTTCCAGCATTTCCAAGAAAGCTGCTCTGAAATCCAAAAGATGGGCTTTGTGTTCTTGGCTTGTCTACTTGTCTGTGGACTGGGTGGTTGTGGAGCAGGATGGGAGCTGGGGTGGAGTCCTGCGTCTCTCCTGGGATCACACAGGCTTTGCAGCGTGACAGGGAGCAGGAAGCAGAAAACACTTTGGTTTTTGTCTGTTTTAATTCCCTGTGCTAAGCCTGTGTAAAATGCCAAAGGAGATATTTTGCCATGTAAAAATGTAGAACCCGGGAAGATTCATTTGTTGAAATGCAGCAGGGCTGTAGCAGTGCACCTGTGCAGTGATGCTGTTTTGGGGGTATCCTGGTCCAGATAATGATGGCAGCATCTTTCTTGCAGGCCCAGACTCGAAGATGGAGTGTCAAAAAATCATCAATTTTGGAAACCAGCTGCTTCGCCGGAAAAATGTGGACTGTTCTCGAGAAGACAGTCGGCTCTCACGATGCCTCAACACGTTTGACTTAGTGGCTCTGGGTGTAGGCAGCACTTTGGGTGCAGGTGTCTATGTACTGGCTGGGGCTGTGGCACGGGAAGATGCGGGACCTGCCATCGTTGTCTCCTTCTTGATTGCCGCCTTGGCTTCAGTGCTGGCTGGACTCTGCTACGGAGAATTTGGCGCTCGAGTTCCTAAGACGGGATCAGCTTATCTGTACAGCTATGTGACTGTGGGTGAGCTGTGGGCCTTCATCACAGGGTGGAATTTAATCCTCTCCTACGTTATTGGTAAGTCTAGAGGGTGTGCTCTGAGGCCCTAGCTTTAGTCCAGGGTGACAGCCTAGTTTGTAAAATCACCCTTGTTTGGGCACCTGCATTACTATTATCCAGGTGTCTGCTATGTTGGAAGAATGTCAGATTCCCTTCACTCCCTCAAGGCTGTTGGTTACAGAGAGTTTGGGATGAAGAGCTTATACATAGAACTAGTGTCCAAGCAATGTCTGATGTACGATGTGCAGGAGCTCGTTGTTCCTGTCCTAGAACATGAAATATTAGAGCCAGGACAAAAAAAAAAACAAACCCAAACAGCACTAAAGAAATAGTCTGTCTACCATAACTGGTGGAGTTTTTCAAGATAAAATTGATGGCTCTGATGTCCCACCTCTTTAAAAGCGTTCACACTGTGCAGTTTGTTATCTGTGTGAACAGAAGAGTCTGTTCTGCAGCTTGTTTTCCCACTGGATTGGGGTGGTGAGTGTGCCCACCTTTGCTGCAGGCACTGCCTACTGCTGCTGCAGAAGCCATAGCTGTAGGTGAGCACAGACATGGTTGCAGGTGCTGGAGCTGGGACCTGAGCACATGCCCACAGGTGAGTGTGTCAGGACAAACTGTTCTAGATATAAGGGGGCCCCTGACGGCATGCTCGGAGGAACTGCTCTGCAAAACGAAACCAAACCAACCTCTTTTTTTAGCTAGAGAATTACGTACATAGTAATTGTATCCTGCAATTAAATGCTGTTATATATAGTGTACTGTATTAGACACTGGGACTATAATCATAGCTACTTTAATGCAGAAGAGGGAGAAGTTGGCTATTACCCAGACCTACTTATTTTACACAGCGCTGTCACTGTCTGGTGGTAGCTCTTCGTTGTTACTATTTCAGTTCTCTGAAATGACTCTCCTGGCCCAGACAATGTCCCGGTCTTGGTCATCCTGAGACCCCAGGTTCAGTCCTCACCCTGGCAAGCTGTGCGTGGTTTGATGCTCTCGGGAACCACAGCAAACAGCAGCCCCGGAGGGGTAAGTCTAAGCACTTGCTGCAGGCAGGACTTGTGCTGCTTTCTGGGATCATCACCACCGTCCTGCACTGGGCTGACTTACACTCAGCTAACCTGTAAATTACATCTATATCCTGCTTGGATGCTCTGGCACTGGAGGCTGGAGCAGACCTGCTGGAGTGCAGAGCTTGTAGAGCTGGGCAAGTGTTGTGGTCCAGGTTCTGGTGCTCCAGTGTCGTGCTGCTGGAGGCCAGCTGGCTTCTGCAAGGTCCCTCTGCCTGGGCTGCAGACACAGGCATCTGGGGTCCTGATCCAGAGTGCACAGGGCTGCCAGGGACTTCTGCCAGCATGACACTCGGACCTCTTTAGTAACAGAAATTACGAGGACTGGGGGAAGTTCAGGCTGCTGGGGGTGTAAGGAAAAGGTCAGTCTAGGCAGTAACAGAGGCGAAGTTGGAGTTTACTAGGAAGCCAAGCTATAAGGACTTTTTTTATCTTGTCAGCTGAGGGTGAGTGAGACCCGTCTCCTGTGTGTGTTACCATCAGAGCAGATGCCAGGCCTGAATACGGGCTGTGGGCTGGATCTGCAGAGGAAGGTTTACTCCCAGCACTTACGAAGCACATGCAAGGTTGCTTTGGGGCCCCCTGTGGCAAAAGCCTTGCAAGGTGACCCCAGTTTGGAACATGTGCTAGCCACAAAGGGTGATCTGCATCCTTTCTGTCCTCTGGCAGGAACCTCGAGCGTGGCCAGAGCCTGGAGCGCAACGTTTGATGAGATCATAGGCCAGCACATTGAAGAGTTTTGCAAAAGCTACATGACGATGGATGCTCCTGGAGTGCTGGCAAAATACCCAGACATCTTCGCTGTGGTGATAATCACCATCCTAACAGGTAAAACCTTGCGGGGGTCTGTGAGTCTTTGACCTCCTTCCTCTGTCATTTCATTGTTTGCTTTTGGACTTTGCACAGAGTCCTCGTTTATTTTGGACAACATATTAAAGACTTTGCTACATGTTTTGGATTGACCTATATAGTTGCTGTGGAGTTAGCACAGGGCATAGCCTGTTTACGAGGTTTTTAATTAGAGGGGAGCATTCTCAATACTTTTTGAGCCACTTTTAAAACCTTCAATCAAATTTTATATAAGGAAGAAAAGAAAAGATGACTTGTTACCCTCAATCAGGTATGGAAGTTTAATCCTTCCCACCACAAATCCTATTACACAAGAATTCATTCAAGGAACCTTATTCCCCGTTTGATAATCTGCCAATTTGCAGAACCTTGAGCCAGGAAAGCAGGGGGAGGGGAGAGGGAAAGGGACTCAGTAACCATCTTTTGGTTTGGGGTTTTTTTTAAATATATGTGGGCTTCAGTTTGCAGCATTGAATGCAAGACTCCAGAGAAATAAATGTGTGATAAACACTCAGGCCCTCTTTTTTCCTCTAAAAATGTGCCAAGGCCTTGATCAGAATGTGGAAAAGTTTTGGAAAATTTTAAAATCAAAATCCTTTGAACTGTTACCTCTGCTCCAACTGGATCTTGCAAAGCCAAATTTAGGCAAAGTTCAGAAATTACGCTTCTCATGTACCCCTGTGGTTTCCGGAACACAGAAGCTGCGGTGTTACTCCCCACGAGGTTGTCCCAACATTTCCCACTCTGATCAGGATGGCCATCTCACAGCTCTGCTCACGGGGGCAGGCTTCATAAGCAAGGGACACTTTGGCATCTGGGTTTGCATTTGGATCTAGGACTATATGGAGGACTGCTGAAGTCAATAGCAGCCCTCTGCTTTCAGGGTTACATCTGAATTGGAGAGATTTTCCTCTCTGTTCATTTGTATATAATAGGAATTGCTTTAGTTTCAGGTTAGAATCTGCTCTTTCGCCTCAGATAAAATTCACAAAATTTAGGACTCCTCACTTTAGCACTACCTAGGCATAAAATTATTCAGATTACCAGTGGCTTTATTCCTCTGCATTGAGCAAATTCCCTGGATTTTAATAAACAATGCAAACCATTGTTTTCTACAAAAGCTGCTGAATGGGCAACTTTAGTCCCAAATATAAGCACCTGAAGTTTATTTCTGCTTGCACTGTCATAAGCTTCAGATTTCTACAAGGTACTTTGAAAGTTTTCCGCAGTTTGATCAAACACTTCCCTGATGCGGCTGTCTTAGATTATTTCCTATTTTAAAAGAAGGAAAGGTGAGTGCATAGGATGCTTCCCTCTCCTTTAAATGCCTTGAAGCAGCAGTAAACACACCCTGTTGTGCTTCTGTTCTCCCTCAGGCCCCAGTTTTTTTTCACCTTCTTCCTCAGCCACTTTCTTAGATTTGGATTAAAAGTTTGGGTTTTCAAAAATCAGACACCTGAAGAGCAAACACAAGTTACCAGAGCTGCTTGTTGTGAGAAGCCAAGCTATGTATCAGTGAGATGCTGGTTGTCAAAGTCTGTAAATGTGCTCTTCTTCAGATGGATGCTCTTAAGACCACAAGCTGAAATCCTGCTCTTGGTGAACTTGCTGACAAATCTCCTGCTGATTGGAACGGGAGCAAGATTCCCAAGATGCCACCTTCTGCTGAGTCTATAGCACTAGTAGTAGCTGTCTTCCTGGATTCGGTCCCTTCCCATAGTTTCCCCTGCTTCTAGGAAAAGTGAACATTGTTCATAACCTGTGCATTTGGCCAAGACCTCTAAGACAACATTCCTTCATGAGAAAACATGCGGGGTGCTTCTGCCAGGTCTCTGGGTGGAGTTGAGGCTGTGACTAGCTGGCACACCGTAGTACCATGAGGTGACTAGAACTGGCATTGAAAGCACTGGAAGCAGCTTAGCTGTGTTAGCAAGCACATGGGCATGCTGGGTGGGAAGGTGTGTCACATCCCACAGTAGTGATGTTGGAGATGAGGTCCTTGTGCTGCTTTTGAGTGAGTTAATCCTGGCCTACCGGAACTACTTAGCTTTGTGGAGAAACGAGGTGTGGTAAGTTGGGCAGAGCACAGCAGGAACAGCTCTGAGCTATCTCTTCAAGTCCCCAGTGCCTGCTGCTGATAGTGTAATACCTGACTGTGTGTCTGCCATTTTTTTTCCCCAGGGCTTTTAATTTTTGGCGTGAAAGAATCTGCCCTGGTGAACAAAGTGTTCACCTGCATCAACATCCTTGTTCTTGGGTTTGTCATGGTCTCTGGCTTCGTGAAAGGGTCTGTTAAAAACTGGCAGCTGACTGAGCAGGACATTTACAACACCAGCCACAGCATATATGGAGACAAGTAGGTTGGATCTTTTGTTCTCAGCTCTGAAGTTGATACGTTTTCAAATGCAACTTTATAGGGGAGTTTGTGGAGTGATTTAGAAAACCAGTGAATGGGATGGCTCCCTTGTTTGCCAAATGCCTTGGAGGCAAAGCTGGCTTCAGTGGGTGTTTGCTGAAAGCAGGCTGTGCTGATGCACTGAAGTTGGTAGGAGATAGGCTGTGTCAATGTGGGCCCTGCTGCAGGACTGACATTTCCAGCCTTATGACAAATACAGCATCCAAATTTGAGAGAAAAGAGGTTTTTAGACAACCTTTTACCCAAGGCTACACCAGGCCATCTCTGGTGCCTCTATGAAGCCGTGACCACGTATACCATTATAGTTTCTTTGGACACTTGGGCAGTATGCTTGGGGTGCTGTTAGACCTTTGGAGACCTTGTTCCAGACGCCCCAGTAACATCATGAAATCACAGAATCATATAATGGTTTTGGTTGGAAGGGACCTTCAAAGGTCATCTAGTCCAACCCCCTTGAAGTGAGCAGGGACGTCAACTAGATCAGGTTGACCAGAACCATGTCCAGCCTGGTCTTGAATGTCTCCAGGGTTGGCATATCCACTACTTCCCTGTGCAATCTCTGCCAGTGTTTCATCATCCTCATTGTAAGGAATTTCTTCCTCATATACAGCCTGAAGGGCAACTTGCAGATTATTTTAATGCATTGCAGAAAGCATATCACAAATCCAATTTAATGGTATTTTGCTATTTGGCCAAAACCCTGTCTTCTTATACAAGATCAAAACTAAGGAGCTTACAAGGGTTGCCAGTGATACAAGGCTGTTCATTTTTTCTTGAGACTGTACAACACAGAATGAGGGCTTTTAAATATCTCCACATACATCAGCTTAGTCCTGGCTTGGTATCTAAACCCTTTGTGCTGGCCTGCAAGGAAGCACAGCTTAGCAAAAACTCGAGAGATTTATAAATGTTGCATTGGTTAAATTTGGCTTGTGTGCGGGCTGCTTATTGAATCTCTGCAAAATTCAGCCTGCTGGGAACAAATTGCTTCTATAGGACAGGTGTCCCCTTCTTCTCTGCTATTCCCATGCAAGGAGCAATTAGTACGGTAGCTTCAAAGTGTAACTAGCTCTTTGACCTGCAGCACTTATTAATCTGTCTGGAGCTTACTTTACTTTATCATTATTTCTGGAGTAATCCACATTTGGGTTGTGCTATTTCTGCAAGTAGCAGGTCAGTTTTCATCTAAGTCTCAACAGAGCTTCTATGAGAGAGTTCAGATGCTTACACCTGATAAGACTTGCAGATTTGGGATTTGCTTTAATTGCCTTAATTCATATTTATGAAGGCTTTTCCTGGAAAAAGTGACCTAAGTCACTTGAACTGCGAGGTATGTTATACATGACTCGGCACAGGCACATGGATCTGGGGTCCTGATCCAGAGTGTGCTGGGACCAGTATGTGTTTGCCTGTTGACCTTAATGAATTTTGAATGAGGCTCAGCAAGGCATTAGGGATGTAGGCTTCTCTCTTCCCTCAGGGTCACCAGCATGGTTTGGGTATGAACTTGGCACAGAGAGTGTAGAAGTTGAGAGTGGAGGATTGTGCGCTTGGCACCCTGCATTGCTCTCTCATATCTACTTACCTACACATTATCGGGGTTCATCCTGGGTGAAGAGGGGGTGGTTTGTGTGTTTCTCAGTCTTCAGCTTTCAGAATTACATGTTGTGCTTTGTCAAAAGCTTATGTTTAAACGAGTATGTGTATCTACACACATGCAATAATATTAGGAGAGGAATTTTAGTATCCATGCTATTTTCTCCCTGTCTTAGCCATTTTTATCCACCTCCAAAAACAGGTGGTGGGAACAAACCATGAACCATTTTTATTCCACACATCTCCCAGGCTGTTGCAGGCCAGTCCCAAGCTCAGCACTGAGTAGGGCTGTAGCATTTTGCTTGGTATTTGTATGCAAAGGGAGAGTGTGTTCCTTTGAAGTCTGGCTTTGGATTTTGTTATGAGCTATATGAGTAGTTTTGTTACTCTCACCTGGACAAGGTGACTTCTAACTCAGTGCCATGCCTTTTAGTCAAACACAGGAGGAAAAGCTCTACGGTGTTGGAGGATTTATGCCCTATGGATTGAAAGGAGTCCTCTCAGGGGCAGCTACGTGTTTTTATGCTTTCGTGGGATTTGACTGTATTGCTACTACAGGTAAGAGGGAAGGTATCTTCATTCCAGTTTTGAACCTGGTTGTTGGTAGATCGGCTTTCAGTAGTGTTGCACAGCACAGGTAGTGAGTAATTCAGGGCATTGCTTTCATCATGCCTCTGAACCTCACCCCAAAACAGACTTTTGACTCAGCTGTTCCTAATAGTCAAAGAGCTGAGTACGTCCAAGTCCCTGGGTGCCTTTCAGCTGCTCTGGCAGGCAACTAGACTGTATAACCCACAAAATGAGCTTTCTCCTTTCTTTACCTGCAGGCCCCAATCTCATGGGTGGTCACTGGTGACACTAACCAGGTCAGACTCCACAGAAGACTTGTCTGGTGTTCCCGATTAGGCAAACAGGGAAGGCCCAGGTTCATATGCTTTCTATAACTCATGAAGTTTGAATCTCTAACTCCAAGTGGTGCTTTAATCAACAGGTTATTTCTGAGTAGGGTTCTTCACTGCCTTCAGGTGGAGAAGCTCCACTGTCTTGGAATATTTAAAGAGCCAGAGAAAGAGGGAGCCTCTGCAGAGTCATCTGCAGCCTAAAGCTGTGCCTTGAAGCTAGGAGGAGTCTTTATGTCCAAAGGCTCTCTTTCTGAGAGAGAAATCATCAGCATTGTCTTATTTTTCCTGGCTAGGAAGAATCTCAGTTCCATGGAGAAAGGAATGATTATCCTGAATTTCCCATTTGGCTTGAACTGGCTTTCTTCAAAGCTGGAGCAGAGGGTGAAAGAGATTATCGCAAGGACAGATAAAGTAGTACTGCCTCTTATTCCAAGGAGTTTGAGAAGTCCTGACTCCATTACTCCAGCCAGCCCTAGGGCCTATCCTTGGAGGAGAACCCATTTGTCTGCCTTTGACTTCTAGGTGTATGGGTCTCTGCTTAGTGGTTTATCTTCTCAAAAAGCCAAACCTGAGGAGTTCTTGCTTTCAGTGAAGAACAGCTTTGTAGAAGCTCAAAAAGCTTTGTAGGGAAGGCTCAAATCTTAATCAGTGCCTGAATTTTTTTTTTTTTTTTTTAATTTTTTAAAAACATTGATCCCAGCCTAATTGGCAAAAATCTTCCATAAAAACTGAAGGGAGTCCCTTTTTAAGAGGGATTTTCAAAGATCTGCATGATTTCCAGGTGCTGTGCAAAGTCTGCCTCTCCCTGGAACTGGATACATACGGTGTTGTGTTCACTGTGTAGTAGTTCTGGTGGAGACGCTAACTGAAATGGCCACCCATGGACTTGCCCTACAGGAATTTCCTGTCCCATTATTTGTGATCATTGAATACTTGGGGCTGCACCATTGGTGGAATAGCAGGAGTAATTGGAGGTAAAAATAATCCTTTTCGGGGAAAGGACTATTTTTAATCCAGATTGTTTGTGTGCCTGAGTTTACCAGGTCTCCACAAATATTTGTCAGAAGGAGTGACAGGAGCAGCAGAAGTAGGAGCAAACAGGCTGGTATGCCAAGTGGTTGGGGCAGGCCATCAGCAGTGTACTGCCTGCAAAGCCTTTGAAAGCCCTGGTCAGCATGCCCTAGGTTGGGATAAAGTTCTTGCTCATTGTTTAGCTGATACTGAAATTTCTTTCTTCTAGGTGAGGAGGTAAAAAACCCTCAGAAGGCCATTCCTATTGGCATTGTGGCATCTCTGCTCATCTGCTTCGTGGCTTATTTTGGCGTGTCAGCTGCCCTGACACTCATGATGCCTTACTACCAGCTGGATACCAATAGCCCTTTACCCAATGCCTTTAAATATGTGGGTTGGGACGGAGCCAATTATGCTGTGGCTGTTGGTTCCCTGTGTGCGCTTTCTACGAGGTGAGACTCTGCTCTTCCTTTGTGCATCTCAAGGCAAACATGTATCTCCAGCTCCTTTAAAAAATGGGGCACATCAAGGTTTTGCCTTAACTGTGTTCCCCTGCACCCAGAGAGCCAAGACCAGGGATGAAATTCAGACCTATTGACTTCAAAAGGACTAGGATTTCACCCTGTGATAGATTTCAGAGCTGCACATGACCAGCATCGCTTCAGAAACTCCCACCTTAGCAGCAGACCCAGCAGGTGCATCTCAGGAATGCAAATATGAATAGAGTGACTAAGTCACAGGGGCAGCTTCACAGTGCAAGCACGATTTGCCTGCAAGACATCCTGGCCTGCTGTGTAGAGAGCTGACTTGCATCGGGTAGTGAAGGGTGCATCTTCTGGAGCGTATGGAGCTCACCATATCCAGGTTGCTTGCGTGACAGCTATCTGGATGGGTGGCAGGGCAGGCTGGAGACAGAATATGTCACGTTCTGCACTCTAGAAGCTATTGTTTCAGATAAATTTAGACATACTCAATTAGGTAAGCAACTCACAGAGGCTCACAGAAGTTACAGCTCTTTTGCTACCTGAAAGTCAGGCTGTTTTCATGCCCCACGGCTTGTTTAGGTATCCAGATTCTTAGAGCTGCACCTCACTTGCCATCTATCAGTAATGGGTGTGCAGGGGGAGCCCTTGAAGGAGAAGCTGAAGTGAAGGAAAGCCACCTATTCTGTATTGGTACTGCCATAAACTTGCTCTCATTTGTGTGCGTGTGCTCACCAGGAGGTGAGATAAGTAGATCATTTCCCCTTTCTTTGTCCTTAGTCTCCTTGGCTCCATGTTTCCAATGCCTCGAATAATTTATGCCATGGCAGAAGACGGACTTCTCTTTAAATTTTTGGCTAAAGTCAACGAGAAAAGAAAAACTCCAATAATTGCAACAGTGACATCAGGAGTCATTGCAGGTAATATCCAAAGACTTGCACAAATGTGTGGAAAGGACGCATAAGCTCTTCACAGGGGCAGATTAAGTCCGTCTGACTCTAGCCCGCTTATTAATCGGATATATTGCACAGCATGACATCCCAGAGAGTGTCCTGGGTTTCCAGGGCATGCTCTGGGTGAGCATGAACAGCTCGCTGTATGCCTGTCCATCTTTCTCAGAGCTTATTGCTGCCATCCCATCTCATGCCAAGAATTGCCTTTATCTGCTCCCTGGGTGCTCTGCTAGCTTTAAAAATAATAATGCCCTGCAATGTGGCAGCTAGGGGTGCCCCAGCATCCTTGTGGCTCTTGGGCTGGCATGGCTGAAGACACTGTGAGTAGCAGCTCAGCAGAAGACGCCAGAGCAGCCGGGGACAGGCAGATGGTCCCAGTGGCACTGGTATTTGTTACTGAGTTTCAGCTGGCAGCCATTCTTCCCTTTCCCAGCACCCAGGAATATGGGAATTAAACCTCCCAGATGGCAAGGATGAGCTGCTTACCCTCTTCTTGCAGCTTCCTTGAGATGCCTAGTGAAGAGGCCTTGCTGCCTCCTGTTTACCTTCTGCTGCAAATGCAGGATCAGACATTGGTACAATTGGGGTGCTGTGATTGTGCCAGGTGACTCCAGCAACGAGTCTGTGGCTTAAACACCTGCTTATTGATGGTAGTTAGGTGAACATGCCCATATGAGACAAAGAGGCTGGAAATTTACTATAGCAAATGGTTCCTCTGGTTCCAGCTAGTGAGGCTAAGGGTATTCATGTGTCAAGTCCTACCTCTGCTCAGCTCGAGGCCTCCTACCCAAGTGCTGAGCAACAGTCACGTGTGCTGCATTGTCATTAATGCTCCTGTTATATACCTATTCTGCTGTGTTAACTGATTTTCCTTCCCTGTCTCACCTGCCTTTCCTCTTACAGCTGTAATGGCCTTTCTCTTCGACTTGAAAGATCTTGTGGATCTCATGTCCATTGGGACCCTCCTGGCTTACTCCTTGGTGGCAGCCTGTGTGTTGGTACTAAGGTATGGATGTAGAAATCGCCCCTCTTATACCACACAGTCAGAAATCCGCGCACCGATCAGATGCCCTCATAGTTTCCATAGACCCAATATAAAACCATGAACATTTCCAGCTTCAAGCATGTGAAGAACTTGTTTAAGCTTATGGGGGATTGTGCTATTTGGATCTGCAAGGGGGTCATCTGAATTTAGTTAATGCTTGGTCCATGCCACTCCTACTGTGGCCAACCCTGAATGCCGTGGGAGATCTGCCGGAGAGTGGGAATGAGAGGTGGGTGCTCCTGGATGTCTTCATCGTCACCACTCTTGTTCCTAGTGGTGATACAGTTTCAGGTTGTCTTACTTTTGGAAGAGGATTCAAGATAAAGTCTAGCAGCAACAAAAAAGCTGAGCATGTGATTGCAGAATCAGTGCCTTAGTGCTTGTCTTTTAGAAATGGTGAGCTCCCGCAGCTTCCCTAGCCTAAGCTGAAAATTGGGTATCTCATTGCTCAGCACCTCACAGACAACAGTACTCTACCCATGATGACTGTGCTTTGAAGATCACGTTACTGAAAGTGCCTTTATGTGTTCCATGACTCATTCAGAGTCAGGTGGCGGCTTTTTACAAGCTCACAGCAAATGCATTGAACTAAGAACTATCTTGCAGCAGGTGAAGGCCAGCACTGTACTGTAATACGGTTGCTGTGTGCTGTCCACCGTGCCCCTTGAAAATCCTTGCTGATTTTCCTTGTCCTTCTTACTTTTCCTCTGATTTCCCAGCCCCCTCTTCTCCCTAGAGCTGGAAATGGCTTCTTAATTTGTTTTTGCAAGCTGCTGTACCTATTGTGTGGCATTTTCCCCATCACAGATTAGCAGAGCTAACAGCCTGTCTTGCAGTGGCCTGGGCAGCTGATTTGGCCTCCCTGTTGGCTGCCTAATGAAGTAGCAGCTGAATTGTTTCCAAAGCTGTAAGGGCCACCACTAACACCCTACTGTGGCTGAACCCAAGGATTTCGCTGCATTTCCCGATTTGCAGTGTTTCACAAATGCCCTCATTGCAAACACATCCCCACAGGAGCAATTTTAAGGTGTCTTTCAAAACGGCCCTTTCCTTTAGTCATGCTTGTGCTGGAGAGAGAAAACAGAGAAAACCTGTGAAAGAGAGCTGAGGCTGAAAGAGTTGGTTCCATGTGTTTTTTTGTCAGGGCCCTGTTGAGTGAGGTGCAGTCCATTCTTTGTTCACCTCTTTCTTCCCTATGTAGCAGCAGATAAGCTAGCAGAAGAGACTGGGATGGAAGAGGATGGGGCACCAGGAATGTCACCACAATCAGCAGCTGCTGGGTGTGATAATCTGCTGAGCTGTTAGCTCAGCCACCTCCATGCCAAACCACAGGAGCTGAACTGCCACAGATAACCCAACAGCCCACTTATAACTGTCTGTCTGTCCCTCTGTTGCTTCCTTCTCTAGTCCTCACTATTACTTGATTGTGTTTTGGTTACACAATCAGTAGGGTTTGTGGAAGAGAGCACTGTCTGGTTAAAAACACTGACTCTACAACCAAGCTGTAGGTGATAATAGTAGACCATATTTGCTCACATCATGACCACGTCATTCTGAGAATTTTCCCCCTGAAACAGAAGGGTGTAGACCTTGCCTGTTCTGGTGTTACAGTGATCTGGGGCACAGCCACGACTATCTGTAGGTCCCTGTGCGAAACCAATATGCTCTTTGTTTCATTTCCCTTTTCCTAGGTATCAGCCAGAGCAGCCTAATTTGGCGTACCAGATGGCTAGGACAACAGAGGAGACAGATAACAATGAGTCTGTGAGCACCAGCGAGTCTCAGACTGGATTTCTGCCAGAGGAAGAGGAGAAGTGTTCCCTCAAAGCCATATTGTGTCCGCCGAATTCGGACCCTTCCAAATTCTCTGGCTTGGTGGTGAACATCTCAACCTTCATCATTGGTAAGCACTGGGCAGTGCAGCTTGGGGGCAGTGAGCCAGCTGGTAGGTCCTTGTACTGACTGTGGTGGGAAAGCTCACCTCCTTGCTCTGGTTTTGATAAGCTCTTGTAATGGGCGAAATAATTGAACGTCTACAGATTAAATTTATGACTTCAAAAGAAATCCACAGATTGGAAGGGGGGAGGGTGTATAGGGAGAAGGGCATATCTCTTACAGTTAGCCTTTCAATGTGTTGCTGTTTTGTTTGCCAAGCTTTCAGATTCTGCTTTCCTTTGGTTTTGGTTTTGGGATTGTTTGTTTTTTGTTTGTTTGTTTGGGTTTGTTGTTTTTTTCCTGTTTCTAAAAAAAAAAAAAAAAAAAAAAAGAATCGGTATGCTTTGCTGTCTGTTCACAGGTTTCCTTATTGTGGGTAGCTGTATCTTGACTGCTCTTGAGCCAAGTGTTCTGATAAAGGCTGTATGGATTATTGCTGCCATCCTTATTCTTGTCATCAGCTTTGTTATATGGAAACAGCCTGAAAGCAAAACCAAGCTCTCCTTTAAGGTGAGTGTCCTGGGCGGTATAGCTGGAGGTGGGAGGTGGTTGGAGGAGGAAGTACATGTTGACCTGTGTCAGAAGAGAGGTCCTGGCCAAGGGGACATGCAGAGAATATAGGCATGACATGCAGCACTGTCCACAGAGCTGATGGTTTGAGGTCTCCAGCAATTGTGTCTGTAACCTCTTGTAGTTTGCGCTCCATGCAGAAGGGGATGTCCTACTAGAGCCAGGCTAAGCCTCTGAGTGTGGTTTCCTCTTGGGGTCGAACCTCAAGAGGTTAGCGTAGATGCTTTGCTGCAACATGCAGCATAGCAGAAGCAGCATTGTGACAAGCCTCCTACCCAGCAGTGCCCTGTGGGCAGAAGCAGATTTGACGCAGAAAGAAGGGCTGAAGGGGTTAGCTGAGAGGTCGAGGAGGGAATCAGGAGGGGAAGCCTTGGGTCAGATCAGAGGTGACAACAGAGGACCTGAAAAGAAATGTAAATGGTGCTGGAGTCCAGAACAAGCTGGGATGGCAGAACTTGGTACAGATGTGTGTCCAGAAGGGAAGCGCAAGACAGTGCTATTGAAAGCAGATGGTTATAGGATATGGAAGGGACAAGAGATCAGAAGAAAAAGGGATGGTTTGAAGGGCCATATCAGATCGTGAATACAGAGGGAAAGAAGAAGAAAGTTTGTGTGTATCAAAGAGGTACTTGCTAAAAGGCTGTGAGCAAGTGTACTTTCATATTCTGTTTAGTCCTCAAGGAGACTAAGGGTGTACATTCTCTAACACCCTTAAGTATGAGGAAGTCTTGTCATTTTCCTGCCTTTACATGCACACCATCCTTTCTGTATTAAACACTGGGAAGTTTGGGGGCTTTTTCCCCATTATAATCCTGCAAGTCACATTTTGTCATACTGATTTCAGGCTATTTTCCCAATTTATTAAATTAGTTTTAAATTCTAATGCCATCCTCTAAACGGCTCTTCAGTTACGTTTTTTGGTAAATTCTCTGATTTTAATCATTTAATCCAACCAGAGTTGCCCACAGTAGCGTTTGCAGCTCATTTTGTGGTTATGCTTCCCGAAGCGGAAACAGAAATGTCCAGGAGCAGAAAATCTAGGAACTGTCATCTAGACTATTTTCTGCACTCACTTGTGAGGAGATCGCTTTGCCTTACACTCCAGATATTTTACCTCCTTCTGTTCCCCTCAGCCACTACCCTGTCAGAGGGGGAAAAAAATGAGACCTGTCACTGCTAAATCTGTAATGGCTGTTTCTTATCTCCTTGTGGTGCTTCAGACATTTACAACCTGACTGTCAAGGGATTTTTCTCTAAAGTCTCTCTGGGAATCCAAGGCTGACTGGTTTATTTCCCAGTTGTTTTTCTGTATTTCTTTTTAATAGGTAATTTGTCTCCCTTCTCCAGTCTTTAAAGACCTTACCAGTCCACCAAGAGCTCCGAGATGCCTCTTAATGGTTCAGAGATCACTTCTGCAGCCTCTGGGTACATAACTCACCCGCTGAGGGAGATCTCATTTGTTCCTACTGACGCGACAAAGCCTAATTTAGAAAAATACTCTTCTTCTGTTTTCTAATTTGTGTGGCCATCTCCTTTCTGTAATGATGAGAACAGCTACTCACCATAAATGTTTTATCTTCTTTTGTTGGGGGCTTTTTTTGTGATGCTTAAATCAAAAAGGCCTACAACATTTCAACATGTTTCTTTCTGTAAATTTCCTTTTTCCTTAGGAGTGAAGTTTACTTTTCTGTTAGTTCCACCATGTTGACAAACCTTTCTATTGTTACAGTTTGTCCTTTCTGATTTTATCTTTACATGCCTGTGCTATTTTTTTAGATTCTGACTTTTGCATTTCAGCTTTACTGTCTTACTCTTCTTTGATTCTTAGATCACGAAGGCATTCTTGCTACAGCTGCAACATTTCCTGGTTTTCTTCTGCTCTGGGATTATTTGCATTATATTGCTTAATTACCGTGGTACCTGCTAGATGAAGTTCCTCAGACATTCCCCTTACTTTCTTCTCCTGGTGTTCTGTAGGTGCTTGTCATGATGCAGTCCTTGGTTTTCCTCTTCTTTCCTCCCCTGCACAAGTATTTGGTATTGCTGCTAAAATTTCCCTCTTGCCTCCTTCCAGACCACAAAAGAAGGACATTCTTACAACAAGTGAACAGCAGTGTTCACATCCCTCTCCCATGGCAGACTGATGTCTTCTGTTTTGGTCTAACCTCGCTTTTTCTCGTATCTGGCAGCTGAAGAGTTGGTACCAGCCATCACTTCCTGTTTACAATGGATCTGACGTTCTTGCCTGCCCATTAATCATCCTTATGGATGTAACATATCCCTCCTTCTTTTTCAGGTACCTCTTTTGCCCCTTCTTCCTGTTGTGAGTATTTTTGTGAATGTTTACCTCATGATGCAGCTAGACCTCGGCACGTGGATCCGGTTTGCAGTCTGGATGCTCATAGGTGAGTTAGAGACAGTAAAAAATGCCATGTTCAATGTTACTAGATTTTGTTAACCGTAAATTTATTGTAGCATTCCAGGAAGGGATTCTGCACTCTCACCATTCCTGGCCAACCCTGGCGACTTAACTGAAGGCATTTAGGTAGTGTGCCTCAAGCCTTGTTTTAAATTCAAGCGTATTGAAGCTTCTGTGAGGACAAAACAACAACTCATGAACCATCTTACAGGTCTTGTTGCCAACAAGAAACCACAGAGCGTTTCTTGTTGTCTGGCCTTGAACTGGCAGTCCGGGTGGTAGGCTTTGTGTTTCTGGAGCTGAAGGAGCTGAGCTGCATCCCAAGATGCTCCCAATAGCCATGTGGAAAAGGCTGAATTGCCTGAAACACCCAGGGAATTTATTATGATAAAAAGAATGAGATAAAAAAAGATTAGCATCAAGTGTGCGTGTATTTTACTGGGATGGATGCTGTAGGCACAGAAATGGAGAGGGAAAGCTCTGGGCAGAATGGACGCACTGGAAAGCATGAGAGATTTTTCTAATCAGGCCCCCTTCGGGGGTTGGGATAGATTGTCTTTTACAGACTGGTGCCTGTGTTAATGGCTTTTTTCACAAAGGAAGGTAGTGGCTGTCTACTAGAGGCCAGCCATCAGGAAGGCTGGACTTACCCCAGTGTAACCTGTGTTGTAGTAAGCGTGGTTCTGTTTCCTTGCAGAGCTAACTGTGCCCTCTCCCCTTTGCTTCCACAGGTTTTATCATCTACTTTACTTATGGAATATGGCACAGTGTGGAAGCCACCTATGCTGCCTCAGCAGACACGGAGAGAAACACGGATGCTGGCTCAGACAGCTGTAAATGACTGCATGTTTGGCTATGGGCAACTGGGGAATGGCTGCTGTGAAGGAAGCTTTGCAGTGGGAATCCTGAACCAGGTTATGTCTGGTTAAGCGGTGATGCAGAAATAAGGAAGCATAATGTGGGACTCCCCAGCCCTGTTGCTGCAGCTTGCAGTCTTCTTAGTAGCCCAGTTAAAAGGGATCACAAGGAAAAAAGCCACACCTCTGGCATACTCCCGGCAGCACTCTCAGCTAATCTGGGGGCTATGCGCTTCCCTTCCTCCCTCTCCTGGTTTTCATTTTTTTCCCAGTGTGTAGAAAGAAAACTGCTTCTGTGTGCCAGTTAACCTTAAATGCTGCTATGAAACCAGGCCTCACCAAGGTCTTTCTTTCAGTAGTTCCGGGAATTACCTCCCCACAGATACTCCACCAGTGCTACTGTCAGGTTTAGAGCAGATCCGTCCTTCACCCGATGTGAGCTATACCCCATGTCTACGCACAAGAAAAGGGTCTCTCCAAACACCAGCTTTCACCTGGTTAAGAAAGCACCTGCAAGACTTGCGTTCTTTAAAGAATCAGGTCTCATAGTTCTTACTGTATTTAACTTTTTCTTAGCTGCGTACTCATATGCTTTAAAACACATCGCTGCTGTGAAATGCTGGGAGGGTTTTTGGTCGTTGCTTGTTGGGTGAATGGTCGCTTGCCAGTGCACAGGGAACACCAGCAGATGTTTCTGCTTATATGCTCAGCAGAGGGATTGCCAGAGTTAGTTATAAAACTATATGGTGCAAGTACTTGAATGGCTTGAAAAGAACTGGTGTCTCCAGAGAGCTGTCCTACCTCTTTGCCTCAGAAGTCACCAGTGCTGTGGCTGCAGTGGTGGAGTGGCTAGTGGAAGCCAGCCCAGCTCTGATAACAAGTGAGACCCTGTTTTCCTCTCCTTGCAACAGTTGTGTGTGCTGGCCAGGTGGCATTAGCAAGGGATTTGGCCATGAGACTTACATTTGGCATTGGCATGTGGACCACATTTCACTCCTGAGAAGGGGAAGCACAGGAACATCCTCAGTGGCTTGAACTTCTTCCATGAGCAATGCCTGGTGTCTGCCCCCTGCCCAGGGGAAGGGTGTGAGGGTGCGCAGGGGCTCCTTGGTCCTGATAGAGTATGCAGCCCAGAAAACACTGCTAAGCTCTGGGGTACAACTTGCTGAAGAGCTTTCCCTTTGGGGCTGGAGATCATCTCCAGAGCTGGGCTGTGGTGAAAGGTGGGAAATTTGAGTTCAAAACCGGGGTCTGTGTTTGGTTGACAATGCCTTGGTTTTGCTGTAAGATGAACGATTTCCTTAATTTTCTCCATAATGGCTTTACCAAGCCAGATTCAGTACCAAAAAAAAAGGCTTGTTAAAGCATAAGTAAGATGGGCATTGCCCCTGTCATATCACTGATTTAAACTCAAACAAATGGGAGGGAGATTTAGGTTGGATGTAAGGAAGAAATTCTTTCCTGTGAGAGTGATGAGGCACTGGAACAGGCTGCCCAAGAAAGTTGTGGCTGCCCCATCCCTGGCAGTGTTCAAAGCCAGGCTGGACAGGGT
>NW_009926832.1:25576-35281 GCF_000696875.1 Nestor notabilis
GGGTCCCCCTGCCAGTGGCAGGGGATTGGAACTAGATGATCTTAAGGTCATTTCCAACCCAAACCAGTCTGTGACTCTGAATTCACACTTGAGCTTGTACTGAAAAACAAATCATAGAATGGTTTAGGTTGGAAGGGACCTTTGAAGACCATCTGTTCCAGCCTCTCTGCTACGGCCAGGAACATTTTGACTAGATCATGTTGCTCAAAGCCCCATCCAGCCTGACCTCAAACACTTCCAGAGATGCATCATCCCAAATCCTCTCTCCCAACCTTAGTGGATGCTTTCGTAGGTGTCTGTCCTCCACACTCCTGCCCCTGAACACCGGGCGATCTTTAAATCTGTTTGTCAGCATGGCTGCTGCTGACAAAGGGACAGGCTCTTGTCCCTGTTGTTCAGGTGGAGGACTGAAGAACAGACCCTTGCATGACTTAACTGGGGTCTCACTGGGCACCTGGTACAGCAGAAAGGGGAAACAGACTATGTCCTGGGTTACGTGGCTGGACCATGGTCTCTTACTGGTTTCCAAGAGACACTTTATACCCTTTCTGTCCACTAAGGAGTTTTAATTTTAGGTTCCTTCTAGTACGCTGGGAGGCTCTTATTGCCAGGGTTAGAATTGGAGGGAGTGAAGGCAATGTGTTCATTGCCTTCCAGGTGCATTCCAGGGTATATTTTGAGTGCAGTTCCCTCTACAAAATGAAGTTGGCATCAGCTCCAGTCCCTCAGTCTTGACCATCTGCCAAGCCTTTGCTCCCCCCACAAATACGAAGTTTTACTCAAGCAGGGAGAGAAGAGTTTAGAAATTAAAAGCCACTAGGTTGAGGTCTATTTTGTTTAAACACAGGCGAGGTTGACACACTCCATAGCTTCCCGGAAAGCACTGAAGATGTGGTGGGAGGGGAAGAAGATGAAAACTTGGAGGGGAGCAAAGCTTCCTGTTGTACCAAAAATGTAAGGATATTCTTCCCTACTTTGGGTACCAGCTTCTGAGCAATTAAGACATTCAGCAGTGACCATATGGGGGTGAATTCTGACTGGAAGTGTGTCTCCAAAGAAAATGATTTAAGAATATGCAGACTTCTTGCTGTATGTAAACTTTTTTATTATTAATATTAATATTTTATTATTAATATTAATTTATTTTTTGTTATCTGCCTAGGGATCTGGTTTGGTATTTATATTCTGTAACTTCATTTCAGCTTTTGTGGTATATAGTAACAGTATGTAGAAGAAGGGAAAGTCCTGATGGGGTCATTTTTCGTCAGTTGCCTTTTCTCTGAGAAAATTAAAGGAAAACCCCCCTGTGTCCGCAGATTTGGTATTTAAATGTGCCATTAACTGTAACAGTCCCAGGCTTAGGGTCTGTTAGGGAGGTGAGGATTCTTAGTCCCATCTCCCACTGCTCCATCTTGGCGTGTTCAACCCATCAGTTCCCTGGCAGTAGGTGCTGCCGTCTCTCTGGCTCTTCATTGCTACTCACCAGATACAAGGAGGCGGAGGGAGCCTGGAGCCCTGCAGAGTGACAGGGAAGTGTAGGTGTCTCCCTGGATCTCTTGTCTGCCTGCCTCTCCTGTGTCCATCTGGACCTGGGAACATCCTGGCCTCCTCTTCACACGACTTGACATGGGAGGTGGACCAGTGAGGAACTGAAGAGTTAAGAGCTGCATACCCCTGCCCCATCCCCTCCTGGCTGCATCCACCCCTTGCTTGTATGTTTTGTAAGCTGAAAGGCAAATTTTACTGCCTCCTTCTAGGACAACATCAAGGACATTGCTGAATGGGTGGGTTTTTATTATTTTATTTTTTTTACCTCCCTGCTGATGTCTGTATGTAACATAGATCAAGCCAGGTGTCTCTTGAAGACATACAACTGCTGCTATAATCTTGCTGTTGTGGACAATATGCTTTCATTCATTTGAGCTTTTCTTTGTAAATAATGCAATTATTTTTTTATGAGAATGTTTTGTGCGGATGCAGAGCATTTAGCTGTATGAAGGAGTGGGAACAGAGAAGCAATGCCTTTGTTTGCCATGAGAATAGATCTGTTTCTGCCAAAGCCAAGAGGCAGACTAAAATTGGCCCACCTGATCTTTTGCGGGAGGCTCTGGCCTGAAGGACTGACCTTGTTTCAGCATATTTAGTTGCTCCCAGTCCGCTCGGTAGTGAGGAGCCCCCCAGGTGAGCTGTTGGAATGATCCTGCTGGTGGCCAGCTAGCTCACAGTGGGTTGAGGTGGGCAGCAGTGAGGCTGCAGCTTGCTGTCAATAGCAAATCCGGGTATGTAGCCAGCCAGCCTTTCTCCATGAGAACTGCTGCCAAAGCAGCTTTTCCCTCACCCCTCCCAAATGAATTGTGCAAAAATGATTAGCTTTTGTTTATTTGCTTACAACTTTCTTTGCTCACTGAAAATCATTACTGGCTGGGGTTTGGCTTCGATTTGCCCTTTTCCCATCTGTCAGGGTGGCGTTTGCTCCTAGTCCATGCTGTGAGCACCTGTGCTGGGTGTCAGGTAGGCCTCTGTCAGCAGGTGGGGGTCTGGGGCTGCCCCCGTTGCCCACCAGCCCCATCTGAGCGTGGCAGGGACCAGGGTGTGCAGCAGGCAAAGTGCTGCTGTTTTGGAGCCGTTTGTGGTTGGTTGCAGTAGGGTAAGGTGGCTGCAGGGGACCATGCTGGTGAAAACACTGCCACGTGTTGCTGTTTATTGCCAGGTTTTGGAAGGGTGAAGTTTTAACTGGCAGTGCTTACTGTGGACACTCGCCCTTCATCCATCCCAGATGAAAACAAACTCCTAGTCATAGTGTACAGAGGGTGCCTGTCACTGCCTGCTGCCTTCATTCCTACTAACCTCAGAGACCAGAAAGCAATATGGTAGGGTATTATGTTTATATTTGTAAAATATGCTGCTTTGGTGGTTGCATTTTATATACTAATGAATTCCAGTGGGATTTCTTAAGCTCTCTCTTCCCCACCCTCCCCACCCCCCGCTGCAAAAGCCATGTACAGTGAGCATTGCTGTCATATGCCCAAATGAATAAAGGGTGATGTGCAGGTCTGGCAGGCTTGAGGGGCTTGCTTTGGAGGGGAGGAGTGGGAGTAGTGCTGATTTTCATGCAGCAGGCTCCCTTTCAGTCTCTCCCCTACATGCACCTCAACACCCTCTCCTTTCAAAGGAAGCCTCTTCTCTCTGGGAGAAAAGCATCTCTTTTTAAACCTTTGAACAACCTTGTGACATCCACTGGGCCCAACTTTACAGGCAGGTTCTGTTTCTTCCTTCCTAGCAAGTTGCACTTCTTTAAGGCTAAACCTACGTGTACACAGTGAACCATCACTCACTCCTCACAGCCACCTCCCCTTTCCACAGGGCCATCAGCCTGATTTGGGATGCCAGCATGACTGCATCCCAAAAATGAGCTGAAGGCAAAGCTGCTTTGCTGATGCTGTCAGTTGCTCTGCCCACTGCTGCTCACCTCGTGGTTTGTCACCCATTTCCCGTGCCAGCAGCAAAGCCTGCCCCATAGACTCCCTGGGCTGCCTTACACTATGTTACAGTTGCAGTGGGGTCCCCTGGCATGTCTGACACCCAGCTGGAAACCAGATGATCCTGGAATGTCTCTGCCAGCAAGAGCCAGACCTCGGTTTCTCTCAGGGTATTTCTTCTGGCTCATGCTCCGAGACACGAGGTTCCTCTGAGGCCAGCGAGAGGCACCTCTTCCTCTCTGTGCCGTGCGGGGCGGTGGCTTCGGCAGAGTGACTTGAGGGCTTGAGGCAACAGTGGGAAGCAAAGGGTTGTCTCCCTCGCAGCACAGTTGTGCCTTCCAGCAGTGCTGGGCACAGGGAGCGGGAGGAGCCGCTGGCAGCCCTGAGGCAGTGTGCTAGTGCACGTATGTCGGCAAAGGGATTGTTACTGACCGAAGCCATGGAAGAGTCTGTATATTTTTATTTTTTAATTATTACTCAAAATGTAAATACCTTTCTGTTGTCTGATGGTCTATTTTCCTAATGATTTCTCAGAATTTCTTACAGGCGTAATAAATAGTTTTAATGCTTGTTCTGCAAACAGATCTATTTTTTATCTTTTTTTAATCTTTGGGTTGGATTTTTTGGGTTTGTTTTGTTTTTTACCACGTTCATGTAGCGATTAAAGCCTTAAGTTTTACAATGTGAACCTTGCCCCAGAGCACAGCACGGGTGTGTGCCTACTCTTTATCCTGGCGACACTGTAAATACTTCTCCCCTTAATGATGCTTTTGGAATTTGGAAGTTCACTTGTAATTCTGTGGTACAGCATTAAAACGTATTTCTCAGTATCCAGATAAATGATTCCTGTTGTTTGCCCTCATTTGTAAGCCTACCTCTGTTTTCCAGCTAGTTCCCATGTCTTGCTGGCTGTCCCAGACTCTGCAGGAGGGCGCTTGCTCTGGGAGCTGCTCATGTTAACTCTGCCCTGACTTTTGGGTTTGCTGACACAGATGGGACAATACCTGATGTGGGGGACTTGCTGCAGGCTGGAGTCTGTGCTCAGTGCCAAGCAGTTACTGCTGCTGACACTAGGGCGAGTCTCTTTCTGTCTTCTAGTACCAGTTCAGGTATTAGGTGGGGACTTCCTAAACCTGCAAAATTAGCCTAAAATTTACCCAGGTGGTGTGAATTTTACTGGCATTGCAGAGTTTGGTTGTCTCAGGAACTTGGGGCTGTGTGACGAATGAAGAGTTCTGCTGGTGGGGTTTTCCGGGATAGGGTCTGCAGGACAGCACTGAAATGACCAGACAGGAGAAGTCTTGTCTGTCCGCCTGCATCCTGCTTGTGTGTCCTGTTGTAAATGAGTCAGTGGCCCCAGGAGCCCTACTTTCCTTCTGCTCTCAGTCCTGGTCCTTCACGTAGCTTCCTCTGTGCCAAGGGAGCCAGAGGCCTGGTGAAAAATACTCCAGGAGGATGTTACCAGGCACATTCTCAAGGTGGGGTGTGCCCTGGCTCCTTTTTAATCCTTGTGGCAAAGCCTGAGGAACTCCGTGCTCCCAGTGGAAGGGCAGGGCAAGGGGAGGGTGTGTTTAAACAGCAGCAGACCGGTACATTAGAGAGGGCATGTTTGCTGTGCCTGAGCCATGAGCGTAAATGTTCCCCTTACCACATGCTCAAACATGACACCTTAATAAAAACACTGCAGACGACAGTCCCTGGTCTCCCGGGAGCCCCAGCTGCACAGGAAGCACCCTTAGAAAAGGAATTAATGGGATTTTTGATCTAATTTATAGGCTGTTATCCATAGGTGGGTAACTCAACCAAGCCACCCTGCTGTCAGGAGGCGATGTGGCTGTCTAGCTTCAGTCTTTACTGTGCTGGGGTAACCTTCAATGGGGTTTCACTTCTCGTCCAGATTCTACGTGCACAGACATATAGAAAACACTGCAGGACATGCTGGTTCGTATGCGTCAGCCCATATATGTGCTGGCACATGTATTTATTATCAGGAATATATTACACTTATCTGTACATCATAACTGAAATAATACAAACTCTTCCTGTAATCATTAGCCACATAGTAAATGGGACCACAGAACTCCTGCTGCATGGGAAACTGTACAGAGGCTCCTCAGCGTGTCCATGGGACACAACCACCATCAGTGCAGAGACGTAAAATACCTGATTTTGCACTTGATAGTTTTTCCTTTCCTCCCCCTGCCTACCACCACCGCAAGCCTTTGCCACTGGGCATCACCAAGTCCTGTCTGTGCCCTCAGCCACTTGAGGTGCCATTCGAATGGGACCAAATGGCACATTCCCACAGGAGAACAGAGCTATCCTGGAACTCTCTGTGCCCCCAGCTCATGCCGGCTCTCCTGCCATCCCACGACTGTTACCTGCTCCCGGTGCCACCCTGGAGCTGCTCCAAAGTAGCGGCCGGCTGGTTTTATTGCAGCCTTCTGCATCTAATAAAGATTAGCCAAATCAAACAGCATCTTCCAAAGATGCAGGGGCAATAAAATCCTTTTCTGCTTAGTGCTGGCTGCATTCCCTCTCCTGCCAAAGGCCACCCTATCCTGCCAAATGGGAAAGCTCCCGCTGTGGCTATGGCATTTGGGAAGTCTCCAGCCCTCCAAAACCAAAAGCTTCCCCTTGCTTTCTTTTTAGCAGGGATGGCCAGGGAGCAAGGATAGAGATGTGGCCCACGCACTGCTGGGAATGCCATGCTCACCTTGCATGGTCACAGCTCCCCAGCAGGAGCAGGGGTTCCTGGCTTGGCCACGCATTCCAGGGTCTTCATCCGCTGGGAGCAGCTGCCCCACTCCACAGCTACTCTGGCACACAGAGGCAATGAGGGACAGGACAGAGGGAAAGCAGAAAAAAAGAATAACCTTTTTTGGGGAAAAAAGTCCATGTTTCTGGGCTTGCACCAGAAGGAACTACTCTTCACAGCTCTGCAGGGACGGGTAGCTGCATCCCTTCTGGTCAGGCAGAACTTCCTGCAGTTTTGCTAGCAATTGGGCAGGCCCTTGAAGCCATGCCAAGGAATAATGCAGTGAGAGGCAGGACTGGGAGGCAAAAAGTAGATGGGAAAGGCATTGGTAATTATACCAAATGAAGGTGGAGCTGGGATTGGTCCCAGTTTTCCCAACATAAAAGCCCCACTCCCAGTTCACTGCTGGAAGCATCTCTTGCATATGAATTTAAACCAACAAAGGAAAGCACCAGAAATAGAGGGAAAGAATGAATTGGCCAATAGCATGTTCTAGTGTGTTTAGCATGGAAAAGTTCAGATTAGCATCATGGTAACAACTTTGGTTGTAACATCTCACCCAACTGCATCCTGGGCTGCTTCAAAAGCAGTGTGGCCAGCAGGTTGTGGGAGATGATTCTACCTCTCTGCTCCACTTTCTTCCACCTGGAGTGCTGGAGTCCTCAGCATAGGAAAGATATGGACCTGTTGGAGAGGGTCCAGAGGAGAGCCGCAAAAATGGTCAGAGGGATGGAACACCTTTCTATGGAGAAAAGTGGAGACTGTTTGAGTTGTTCAGCCTGGAGAAGAGAAGACTCCAGGGATACCTTATTGTGGCCTTTCAATACTTACACGGGACTTAAAACAAAGATCAAGAGAGGTTTTACCAGGGCCTGTAGTGACAGGACAAAGTGCAACAGCTTTAAATTTAAAGAGGGTAGATTTAGATTAGACATTAAGAAGAAATTCTTCACTATGAGGGTGCTGAGCTGCTGGCACAGGTTGCCCAGAGGAGCTGTGGCTGCCCCATCCCTGGCAGTGTTCAAGGCCAGGTTGGACACAGGGGCTTGGAGCAACCTGCTCTAGTGGAAGGTGTCCCTGCTCATGGCAGGGGGTTGGAACTAAACGATCTTTATTGTCCCTCTAACCCACATCATCCTATGATCTTATGATCTCATTATATTGGCAGGATGAAACAATGCAGTATTGCAGATATCTGTGCATTTAGCAAGGATAAAAGTGATTAAAATTGTACTTGGCAAGAAGGGGCTTTGTGTGCATATGTGTGCTAGGTATCTATCTAACTTTCAGGTTGTACTTGCTGGACACACTAAAATCTAGTAATGCATTTCAAGAGTGTGGTATGAGCTATTCTAACAAGATGCTCAATTTACTCAGTATCACAGTATCATGCAAAAGCTGCTACAAAATATAAGTTTCTCTAAAAAGGAGAAAAAAAATAATCTTCTTTTAATTTTTTTTTAACACTGTGGAGCAGGCCACAGACACTTTGACAGTGATTGAAGCTGTATCTAAGCTGCAGTCTGTGAATCCTGAGCACTCCCCAGGAAAGCTGAAGCATGGCTCCCACCCGAGCAGTATGGCTGGGGTGCTCCCACACCACAGGGATTTGCTGCATGGACCATCTCCTGCTTGCTTTGACCCTGATGCTGAAAAATGCATGCAGGCCCTGGGCCCCAGGCTGGATAGAGAGGCAGATCCCTTTTATTTTAATAGCTATGCTTGGGGATGTTTTTTGCTTGCTAGCAGTGCCCATGGGGGCTTGCAGCCTGTCCCACCCCAGCCTCTTGTTGGCCTCACCACCCCATTGCGTGGGGGTCACCCTGAGCCTGGGTGGATTTCTTTTCTTCTAGGTAGGGAAGTTAAAGGTAGAAGTTAAAGGTAGTTTAGCCACTCTTTGCCATGAATGTTCAAGGTGCTCTGTAACTTTGGGTAAGCTTTAGCAATCTGAAATAACACATATGTGAAAGGGAAGAAATTCTGACCTTGTCTGCGCCCATATATTCTGCTGTGCTGTGTTTGGTGTTTCAGCTGGGAGGAGGCTAGAGCCCTAGCAGGTACCCAGTATCTCATCCTAATACTGGAAACCTGTGTCCAGCAGAGGTTAAGGATGAACAACGTATTTTCTCCTTCTTGCTTACAGGACTTGAAATAAATCAAAATGGACAAGAACCTATAGCCAGAGGTTTTGATTGTATACAAACCAGGACAAGGTAAAACAAGATAAGATCTAACTAGGATTTAAAGACACTAAAATTGAAGCACGTTAATCAGTAACCTCTATCAAATTTGCTAAAAGCCTCATGTTTCTCACCTCTAGCCTATCTCCACTTACAATATCAATGCTAAGATTTAAAAAGCAGTGAATGGTATGTGTATCTTTTCTGGTGTTCAATGCAAAGGTGATGGTTTCGAAGGCAGTACTGTCTCAGAATTTCAGAGTCGCTGGTGTTCATGTTACATAGAGTACCACTTGGTGGTCATTTGGAAGGCGCTTCTACTTGTGTGTAACTTTCTTCTGGGTTGGGTATAAATATTCCTGGGAGGCTGAACAGAAATGCATTTCCTTTAGATGCAAGTCTTAGGCACGAGTTAGAAAACTGCTGACTGTAATGAAAATATATCAGCACTTAGTAGTATCCAATAATATAAAAAATGCAATTCAGAACATCTTCAACTACGTATATATGTGTGTGCGTCTATATATAGGTATAAAGGTACAGTACATACATGTATATAAACACAGACACATATACAGAAATATTCACAACTTAAACTGTATTTGTAACTAACCTGAAATACTGCAGCAAAAGTTCGTTCTGATGAACCATTAATAAAGTATTTTCCCACTCCTGGCTCTAACCATAGTTAAAACATTAACACCTCAAACTAAACGTTTTGCTATCCTAACTTTCTGCTGTCCTAGCTTTTTGCTATCTTTTTTTGCTACCCTAATCGACATGTCAGAACCAAGAGCTCCTATATGGGGACTGTAAGAGTACCCTGCCTAGTGTAAAGCTATGCAGCTACTGAGCATGCTTGCAGCCACGAGCCCTGTGCGCCTGCTGATGGTGATAGCTCCTTGGATGGTAACATTTAGCAGATCAGAAACACATAAAAGGCAGGGAACCTCCGGCGCTGAGGGGCTGAATCATCGCCGCAAGGTTCTGACTTTTGCTGGAGAGGAGTTCCCTGATGAGCAGCGATAAAAAGAAGTGGATGATGAGGGGGGGAGTTTCACGGGGCTCACGGCATCTCCCTCCTGCAGCTTCCAGAGGAGCTCTTCATTAGTCCTGCTCAGCTTCTTCTTCTCCTCCACTTCTTTCTCAACATACTCTTGAAGATTAGCGTTCTCCTCTGACAATTGCCTGGAGAGGGAAGCAGTACAGCATGTAAAGCGCACCAGTGCCAGCACTGCAGGAGGCCCTAAGCACCTCCTTCCATCCCATCCCATCCCATCCCATCCCA
>NW_009926833.1:0-7892 GCF_000696875.1 Nestor notabilis
TTATCTCAACCCATGGGAGTTACATTCTTTCTATTCTCCCTCCCATCCCCACCCATCAGGAAGCAGGGGGAAAGAAGTGGGGGAGTGACTGAGCAGCTGTGGGGTTCTGAGTTACCATCTGGGCTTAAACAGTGGCGTACCCTTAAATGGTAACCACTTGACTAAAAATTGCCAAACTAAATTGCAGGAGGTCTAGAAGAGACAGATATAAATAGTAAGAAATCTAAGATTAGACTACTCAGACACATAGATTTCTGGTATATCCAAGGAAGTTCAATGAGTATGATATTATGTCGGTCAAGATAAAACTTATGTGGTCCTTAAATAGTAGGTTAAGTCAAGTCATTCTCTAACAAGAGACTTCAAACTGAATTTCATGAGGACAGGAATAAAACCATCACATAAGTTTAGGGCTGAAAGGGACCTTCTGAAATCAGCTCACCCAGTTCTATTCTCTGAGGCAGAATAATTACTTCTAACAGCTGTGTCTCTGACCTTCCTTTAAACACTACCAGAGGAGATTCCAGAACATAACTGAAATTACCATTTGTAATATCATACCTAAGGAAAGCCTTTGTTAATCACAAACTTTTCTTCATAATTTCTTGATCTTCTCTCAGGAGGTACACAAAATAATTGATCTACTTCCACACTTCTGCATATGGGAGTATTTTTTTATTAGTAATGCTCAACTGATCTTTCAAGCTTAAAACATGTATTCCCTGGCTTTTTATATATCCAGGATATAGTACCTGATGATGATAGTACTTGAAAAGCAGAATTGCCCCATGAATTACTCTTCTGCCTGCTAATGAACTCAAACTATCATTAGCTGTGATTGATTCCAGCTTGGACATATCCAGTCTCAGTCTTGTATGGTTTTCTCCAGAATTACTTAGCACTTCCAATGTAATGTAAGGTCCTCATCAAGGGGTACATACTAAACTCAAGGCTTCTTCTGTATTTGAGAAAACAATACCTTTTTCATTTAAACAAGGAAGCCTACTGCCACCTAGAACCTCACAACAACAAACTGAAAAAAACCCCAAACCATTCAAACAACAAAAACTTATGTTTACAGGAATATTATCAAAGAAGCATAAACAACTTTATTCCAGGACATCAGCAAATTATGATTTTATGACCTGACACCATGCTTCACTGTGCCAAAATAATTGTAATTTTTAAAATATGTTTTTGTAATGAGGCACAAGCAGAAATTTACAGTCTTTACAATATTAAATGAAAGAAATCTTCATTCATAGTCATCCTGTGCCAAAGTTGTTCTATTTGTTGATTTTATCAAGAAGACATGAATTTTTTTCATTTCAACAATCCCTTATCATTTAGCAATAACAACTTAGAAGGGCTATTTGTTGTCTCTAGGAATATTACCTTAGTGTATTTGTTACTGCCTGCTGTCCCTTTCTGAAATACACAGATGGTTGGAAAAAAAGGTCGGAGATCTAATAGTCAGTGCTAAACTTTTCTTGATGGCACATGAGGCTGGATTCAACTTCAGATTCTGACATATGAGTTAAATGAAAAAAAAAAATAGCCAAAATATCCATTTGAGTTAAGGGAAACATTTGGTTAATTGAATAGATGCCTGATACCATTTGAGACAACCAAGGCAGGTTACCCTAACTGCACTGCAGGTGCTAATCCAAAAGACCCACAGTCTTCTGTAAGGTCCTACGTATATCATCATGTATCATATATGCCAGAGCTATGCAGACATCTCGTATATTCTACATCTTGCGTCATAACTAGGTGCTTTCCATAGGCAGATAGAGAGAGGGAAAGGGAGAGAAATGTATCTATCTACAGCATAAGAATGAGTGCATAGCTGATATTTTATTGTTCAAATTCATACTTTGCTAAGTTTATGCATAAGTACTCTGAAAAAGTAAACTGGGTTTTAAAGGCCTCTTCAATCTAGCAGAAGAAGTCCTAATAAATCTCAGTGTTTGGAATGTGCAGCTAAATTAATTCAGCTACAAAACAGAGCACATTTAAGAAATTATGATGATTTACTACTAGAATGATCTGTTAAGGGAAAAGGCAGCTCCCCTGCTTCAGGGCTGAATGACTTTCTGGAAGAAGTTCCTAAGGCAAACACCTGTTACTGGATTCATGAGAGGGAAGTAATTTTTATTTCTAGCCCATGCTTTCCATATTAGATTTAAGACCTTTCTGGTCTTAAAACTCTTGTAAGACAGATACACACTGTCACCTCTGAGTATCAGGTTTTTGCCTTGATTTCCAGGCCATGCTGACTTTCACATTTAATCCAAAAGTCTTCTCTGGAGTCATAATTAAAATGAAATGGTTTTCCTTGAAGTGGTCATTGTAACATAACCAGTCTCAAAGGCTTGTCCTACTTTTGTTACAATAACATATAAAGTCAGAAATCTATTTATAACAAACAAATTCAGAAATTCAGCACTGTGATTATCTGAGATCTTTCCAGCAGTCATTTTGCTGGACTTCTCCATTTTCAGAGGTTACTCTTCAAGTATATGAGGAAGTTTTCAGTCCAAATTCTGTTTCTAAATCGGAAGCATTTTGCAATCTGCTTCAGCATCTGAGGGAAGGTAGGACTGAGTTGGCAGGTCCGGCAGATTATAACAGATAAGCCCTCCTGCCAGAGGCCAGAAAGACACTCCATGGGCTTGAGCACCTCTCCTATGGAGACAGGCTGAGATAGCTGGGCTTGTTCAGCCTGGAGAAGAGAAGGCTCCGGGGAGATCTTAGGGCACCTTCTAGTACCTAAAGGGACTGACAAGAAAGCTGGAGAGGGGCTCTTTACAAAGGCCTGTAGGGATAGGACAAGGGCGAATGGCTTTAAACTGACAGAGGGGAGATTTAGATTAGGTAGTATGAAGAAGTTCTTCCCTGTGAAGTGAGGTGATAAGGCCCTGGCATAGGTTGCCCCAAGAAGCTGTGGCTGCCCCATCCCTGGCTGTGTTCAAGGCCAGGCTGGACAGGGCTTTGAGCAACTTGGTCTAGTGGAAGGTGTCCTTGCCCATGGCAGGAAAGTTGGAACTGGATGAGGTTCAAGGTCCCTTGCAACCCAAACCATTCTATGATTCTGTGATAATCATCTTTCATAGCCAGCTCCAGGATTGAAACCTAGTGTAACCCAGAGGAGTGAGAATCATCCAGGAGGAAGTGAAGCCAAATTGCTATGGAGTTCTGCAAAACGGGGTTTGTCACCAGCCAAGAGTGGGTCCCCAGCAGAATTAATGAGTATGTCTGATCAGGCACACTGGTCAGGCTGTAAGGTGATAGCCACATAAGGTTGACTGTGTGCACCCATTTGATTTCCCAGGTAGCTTTTCTGAGAAAAAAGACATATAATAACAAATATTAATTAGTCAAGGTAAAAAAGAAATTTTCACTTGTTGGCCAGCTCAGCCCATGGCCCATCTTTGAAGCAGCCACCACCCTACTCACCATCTCAGGATTAATTATATGATTTCACTACAACTCCTTACAACTCCTAACCCTATGACTACTATCAACCATCCTCATTATACTCCAGTGATGACGAGACATCATACAAGAAGGCACATTCCAAGGCCACCACACACCTGCAGTTCAAAAAAGCTTACAATATGGAATAATCCTCTTCATCACATCAGAAACATTCTTCTTCCTAGGCTTCTTCTGAGCCTTCTTCCACTCCAGCCTAGTACCCACTCCAGAACTAGGTGGCCAATGTCCTCCAACTGGAATTACACCCCTAAAGCCCTGAGAAGTCCCTCTACTAAACACAGCCATCCTACTAGCCTCAGGTGTCACTGTAACCTAAGCCCACCATAGCATTACAGAAGGGAACCAATACCAAGCAATCCAAGCGCTAACACCACCCTACTAAGCTTCTGCTTCATCACCCTACAGGCAATGTCCATAGGCAATGTCCATTCCAGACAGCTGGAGAGAGACTGCTTGGATACTCCCATTACACGATGGGTTCAGCGCTCAGCTAGCACAAAGGAGTTCAAATCCCTGTTTTATCTCTGCTAATACATATGGAATTTGCACTGGGGTTTTCTATCCTCTGAGTCAGGAGACCACTGACAAAGTTGTTCATCTGTCTTAGGCACAACAGGCAGTGGAGAAACATTATACAGTGGCAAATCTGCAAAAATCAGATAACAAGATGGGGATGAGAGTCAGGGTTCTAAAGTCTCTATTACTTCTCTATCCAGTGAATATGGGGAGTCTGTAGGTTGGTCAGGTAAACATCCACATGACCAAGCCATCTGTTGCATGTTGGCTCAGTAAAAAGACCTTGTTTTGTCCGAGCAGTTACTCAGCTATGTCAGTTATCAAACTGGAGGCTTCATGCACTGTTATTATTAGGCTCTACATTGTTCAGACTCAGGATCTCATGTAGCAAGTGAAGTAAAGTTCAGGGATGACTGTGCACAGCTGCTAGAAGCTGCTCTGCAAGCAATACAGTGTGGAAAAATAAAGCCTGAGGACATATTTTATTCAGCTTGAGCATGCTTAGCAGGAGGACTAGAGCCTGAATGCATGAAGGACTCTAAATTCCACCAAGATATTTCCAGGATTATTTCCTGGTGATCCCATTTAAAGAAGGAAATGAGTCAGGTTGCTGGGCTACTTCCATAATTTCTTATGCCCTGGGGACAAAAGTCAGTGTTTTAAGTAGCCCTGAGGGTGGTGTTAAAAGGTCTCTTAACATGCATTAGGATACAAGATTACTTTCCTCTAGATCTGTGCTATTTCATATGCAATATGAAAACTATAAATCTGAGAGATTCTGACATCTTTGCTGGGATTTAACTGCACCAAAATAGGCATCTCCTCAAGAACTAGTTTTTCAAGTTTCCTCTCAAATTAAAAAAAGACAGAAAGGTAATTTCAGTGTGTGACTTTATCCTGAAAGAAGAAGAGTCCTAAGAGAGTGAAAGTAATCTTCCAGTGAATTCCAGAAGTGCCTCTTTTTTGCCAATGTGTCCAAAAGAAAGCTAACCAACCAGATACCATGTATTCAGGTTAAGTCAGTTGAGCTCAGAATCATAACTAAAATGGATGTCTAGATTAGTATGGAGGACCTTTGGTTGCTCTCAACACTAGCTTTGAGTTGGCAGTATTAAGTGTAATCATATAAAGATAATGATGAAGCATTGTAACTTCCAAAATTCAGATGCAATATGCTGCACCAGCACAGGCTCCCTGTGCAGTTTTCAGGTAACACAGCTGCCTAGGCACAAGTTATTTTTTGTAGCTCCCAGGTGCTGCCATGGAAGGATGCAGGTCTCCTACAAGTCTTCAGTCATATCTTCACTTCCATGTTGAAGTTGTCTCTAAGGTATCTCCAATGGTACAGGATTTCTATATATGCATAACTTACAAAACCCCTTAATTCTTGCATTTCCCTACTTGTAACAATAACGCTCATCTTTCACTGGTCCTCTAGGTTGGTGAAAAGCAGAGGGAACATGGTAAGGGTTCATTGTGAAGATCCTAAAGGCAGTGACTCTAAGGTACTTGGTTACGTGAGAGATTACAAAGTGAGACCTTTTGGCTGCTTCCCTATTCCTTCATCTAGATATTGGTCATACTAATACAGGGGCAAAATGGAGTTAAGGTTCAGTGGTCTTCAGAAAGGAAACTTTAGGGCTGTTCCCGGGTATGAGCTATGACACACTTTAATATCTCCCATCCAGACAACTGGAGAATATCAGGACTCCAGCAAATGGCTCCAGATACAGTTCTGTGTATCAGATGCTGAAAAAAACATGGGAAAAACAAGAAGTCAGTGACATTGTTCTGAAGCACAAATTCCCCACCCCAGGAGGTGATAATCTGCAGCTGGCCTCCAGCTATGAACTTTGGTGAACACCTGCAGTGACTTGGGCCTGGACTTCACCCACATTGCCTGTAAAACAGCAATAAAAGCCAGCAATCAAATAAAAAGCAGTATGTCTGCTGCACTGCACCAGTTTGCCTGATAAACCTGGAGCTCCAGACAACAATTCCACTTGAAATAGGTAATGATGGTTTGTTAACAAAGAGCAGCCCAGTTACTCAAGACGATGCTGAGGGCAGCACATGACTGAAAACAGCCTGATCATGTTTCTCCTCTAACTTTTCCAGACCAGCTGCTGCCAAAGAAGAGAGAGAGAAAACACAAGAAAGAAAAAAGTGGAGAGGAAAGAGAAATTAAAAAACAGGGGCTCTACAATTGTTATACACTGGAGAATTGGGGGAAAAGAATGTTTTCCCATGTGGACAAAGGTCTCTGCTCCTGTACCCAGTGAGTCAGATCCAAGCCTTGCTGGAGTCAATGGATAGACTCCCTTTGACTTAGTTGGCTCTGGATCAGACCCAAGGTTTCCATAATGATGGCTAAGCCTGACCTGCCTACTGGGATGCCTTTAGGCTTAACAGAGCCAACAAAAACCTTGTCCTCTAAAAAACATTTTTGTTTTCATGAGGTCAGGCTACAGTTGGCTGCTGGAATCAATATAGCTTCTTCACATCTGGACTGATGTCCTTGCAGCCACAGGCTTCTTTGTCATGTGACAACCCCATGGAAGATTATTTATGGACACCAGGATAAATACAATTATTTCAGCATAGGTAGCACGTCAACACAACTGGATGTGTGCCAAAGCAAAAGATGCCCAGGCATCTCTAGGGCAGAGGTTGTCATCTAATCCTCTTTCCACTACATTCATGGCAAAAACATTGCCAAGAATGTAGCCAGGCACACTCTGGTGGGTTATTTCACCAAAACATGTCATTATCTCCAGTTGCCACCTCAGCAGTGTCCCCTATTCCCCCCATTTTAGCTTATGATTTAGGGGCTTTTGTGTTCCTATCTGGAGTCACATCACAGTGCCTAGATGTGACTTGAAATTCAGCTATTCTTGAAATTCATCTATTTCCAAAGCACATGGTGGATCTTCACACCATGCCATCAGGTCATTTTCTGTTGCTGCAACTAGAAATGAGGTGGCAGAAATACAGACCTAAACCCTTATTGTTACAAACTGAATCCTAATTGTGGCAATTTAGTCAAGAAGTGACTAAACTGCCACAGGAGATGTTCTCAGCAATTAGCTCATGTGAAGATACTTCTATTACAAAGATTTAAATGAATTCCACCTACCCTGTTAGGAGATGTGGCAGTGGCTATACCAGTCTGGCTTTGTAGTGATATGCTATGACCGGTATCTGGGCAAACAAGCTTTCCAGATCTTCAGTGGGAAAACAGAAAACTCCTGGTTGCTCTCAAAGTAGAACAGATGTTTACAGGGAAGTTTTGTCTCCTTTTCCTTCACCACAGCTCACCAAGGTAAAGCATTCTTCCCTACCTCCCAGCAGTCACCAATCAGCCTGACTAGACAGCCAAGTTTACTGTTCCTCTGGTCAAATCTGGAAAATTGTCTGATTATATTATATTCATTAAAATATTTGATAGAGAGGCTTTTTCAGCCTGTGCAGGGTATAACATTACTCCACTGAAATTGGAGGAGATGAGAAGGGGGGCCAGCAGTTTCTTATCTAATGCAAATAAGCAGTGAAATAACTTATTTTTTAATAAGCAAGGATTTAACCCTAAAGAGACCCCAGAGCCTATTGAGATCAATAAAGAATTTTCTATTTAGCCACAGAGCTTGGATAAGACCTTTACCTGAATTAGAAAAAGTAAGTATAAGTCACTTGTTGTAAGTGGAAGAGTCACTGGTTTGGAATATTAATGACCATTTTATTCTTCTTTGCATACAAATAAACATCTCTCCATGTGTTTTTAACCATGAGATACATCCTAGGAACTGTTTTGAATGTCCTACCAGAGTTTAAACCTTCAGACCTTGCAAGTTCACTTTTATATGGATTTTTTCCTG
>NW_009926833.1:7923-11716 GCF_000696875.1 Nestor notabilis
GGAGGCTGTTACAGAGCCATGTCACTCAGAGAAATGTGACACAAGAATAATTGTAAAGAAAACTTCAGTGCAATTCTTTAGTGTTTTTACAACTGATGTTTTGATGGCACCCATGAACTTTCAGAAGGAAGTCAATTTTAAGACTACTTTAACTCTAGAGGATGCAGCCAAGTACATGAGATAGTACTGATTAGCAAGGGATCAAGTGCAACTAGTTCTTGGCTGTCTTGTTCAGCTCAGGAAGAAAGTTTTCAAACTGTATCTTTCTCCTCAGCATTCCCAAAATGTGTTTTGTAGCCAGCCCATTGGTGGTCTTCATTCATAGTGGAAGCTGGTGATTTCAGACCCCTTGTGTATGAACACTTTGTCATCTCTAAAGCTGTGATTCTGCCAGAGGTTACAAAAAGTCACTTCAGCAATTGGAGTATTTGGGAGATTGAAAACAAGACAGAATGTTACCTGCAGTAATTTAGAGTTCAGATCATAGGATCCAATTATGTCAAACTAAAGAGCTCAACCCTTGGTGACATTGTAAGAGACACACAAAGCAAGTGACAGGAATATATTCTTCTTGATGTTCAAAGCTTATTTTGATGAGGTCTTCCTCTCAGCTGTTACATCTTGATGCTGATGTGACTGGTAATAATGTAAAACTGCATTCCCAGCTTTGGCCTGAGTTTGGAAAAAACCAAGGCAAACCCAAAGCAAAACACCATCTGCCAATTTTGTGTGTGGCTTGGGGAGGAAGGAGGGGGAAGGAAAGGGAGTATTATTACTATTACATTTTTTCTGAAGCAAGAATATCTAGTTAAGATCATCCAGGAAATGAAAATAAATGAAAACAATTGAAATGGCTGGAGCAGCCATTGCTGTCAATTTGGTGGGGGGGGGAAGACAAACCAAAAATACTCACTTGGCATACTTATGCGGTTTGAGGGCATTCTTTCTTGGCTGGTCCTAGCAAGAACATTTAGCTGAGTCAAATGTCTGAAGGAAGTAACCAGCCAGCTGGGTTAGCATGGCTGAAGCACACCAAATTGCAGTGCCAGAGGCACTCAAGTCAAGGACGTAGCTGGCATCTGAGCCAGTTACCTCTGATCCCTCGTAACAAATGATTACCTGTCACCAAGCCTGGTGCAGAGAAGACCAAACACAACCTTCAGCACAGTTCCTCAGCCAAGCTGGAAGCTTTCAGATGAACAGTTGCTTCTCCTACCACCCTTCTCTTTATTTATCTAAAATCTTGCCCTGTTTTCTGTAGGACAATAACAGGCTTGGGTGTTGACAACTTTGTTGCATTTATGTGCAGCAAATGTTCTTAGACATCTGCTTCCAAACACAGATGGAACCTCTGAAGCTCCCAAGAATGCCAACAACTTGTCAGAAGCATCTTTTTTTATACAAATTTTATTCTGCCCAATCCTTTCAGTGGCAGCTCCCTAGCATTAAGATTTATTCTCATTCAACAAAAATAATGCTAAAAAAAAAATAAAAAAAAATGTTGGGGCCAAGTCTTGTAATGAAAAGGTCAAGTGCATAAAGGTGTGAAAGCTCCCAAACCAGCCAAGGTATCACTGGGTCACAGCAGCTCAGTGAGCCAAACTGAAAACCAGCATGCAGACTCAACATCATACATTGACACCTGGTATTTGAGAGGGACAGGATGAGCTAAAGAAAATAGACCTGGTTATTTCAAGCCTGTAATTTATTAGGCTGCATCATGGCCACTCTGTTCAGAACTCCTCCCTTATTAAAGAGAGCTGGAAAGTTGGTGTCTCTCTGAATGTTTAGACTAGGAGTAGGGAATTAATACTACAGCAGACTAATGTTTCACTCCAAAAAAATATTTCCTATGGGAAGTGGAAGGCTAGAAAGGCAGAATATGCATCCTGAAGATGCAGATTGGCATTTCCTAAACTAAAGTTCACTTAGTTAATTGTTTCCTGGGGGTAGGAAGGACTTTCTGAGCAAAAATTATGGAAAATTAAAATTATTTCTATTTTTTGTTTAGTTTATTTTATTCCAAGTTACATGATACTTAATAATATTCAATGAAAGAGCCAAGATCAAAAGAGTTAATAGATAATGCACAATGCTCTGCTTTTCTGAAGGCTATCTTTCTTGCCTTCTTAATATCACAAATTTTTTGCAAACTGTCAATGAGTAGAAAAAAAAACAACCCCAACATTTCCAAGAATTGCTCTGATCTTTGTTCTTCGATTTCTGGTATAAACCTGTCTGAATCCTCCAGATCAGTGCAGGCTCCATCCCCCGGTGATGCTTACATTACATAGGGTGGAGTGCTGGCCAAAATCTGCAACTATTTTCTATGGTCCCAGGGAAATCTATTCACTTCATGTCCTGGACACATGTTAAAGGCCAGCCTAACTCTTCCCAAATGGCCTGCTGGTAAGTGGGCTGTGTAGGCTGGAATGTCAAGCATAAGCAGATGGTCTATCCACATACACAGGTCATATTTACCTGGCTGTACATCAGCAGTAACCCTTGGGAAGTCATCACTCTAGTTCTGATTTGGCTTGCACACAGGTGACGCAGGCTTAATTGAAAAAAGTCCTTTTGGACTCAGTTGCAGCTTAGCTCAGCATACTCAGTGTCAAAACCTGTTTCTGCAGATGACTCTCACATTTCCATCTTGGATAGCTAATCTTAAATCAAAATAAATAATTCAGTTCCATTAAATCTCATTCTTTTTGATGGTTTGTTACGTTTGATCTTCCTCTAGCTGTATCCAGAATTTCATAATGGAATATAGCAGATTTTACACAGTTCCTTAATAACTCTTGATGTTTCCATATTAGTTCTATTTCTTGGATTATTCTTTTTATTAAGTATTTTATATAAAGTGAATGAGGGCCTACAAACCCAGGAGATCCAGAAGACCTGGATCGTCCTATCTGTACTGAGATCACCACAAGCATGAAGAACGTAGTTTACTGCAGAATTAAATACTTTGTTCCTTCTCCATTTTCCGCACCGCTTCGCCCTTTCCCAGACCCTGTGTTTATTCCTACCAGCCAGCCTCATCCATTTTCATTGTGCACCTTCAGATGTTATTACACACCATGGAGTGGGGGTCCACTAGACCCATCTCAGGCGCATCCTTGCCCTGTCAGTGGCTTTTTAGGTTTCTCCATTTGGCAGTGAGTGTTTGCACATGCATATGTATGCGTGCTTAGTTCTGCTGTCATTCTCCATGCTGACACCAAGTTGTCAAATTCTGCTCTGACAAAGGTGTAACCCCATTTGGGCCAACTCATAAGACTGTGCTACTAAATAATGTCAGTCAGAGCCCGTTCTTGAATTCTGACTGATACAAATAAATTATCTCCCTCCCACACACCCTAAAATAAGCAGCTACAGGCAATCTACCCATTGCGATTGAGGTCACTTGTTTTATCCCCTAGCTGTGCTCAAGCATTGTTTGAGAGTTTGCTCTTGGACACAGGTCAAAGCTACGCCAGGGGCTATGCTAACAATGTAATGTTGTGAGCAGCTGGGGGACACTGCACACATCCGTGACTTGGCTCTCTTTAATTTACTGGTATAGACATAGTGACTGAAGCAAAAGTAAAATCTAACTCCAGAAGAATAAATCTAAGTTAGTTAACCAGCTACAGTATAACTACCAGCCAAGCAATTTTTGTACAGGAGTTGAGTGAAAAACAGCTTATAGATGTCAGGTTTTATGCAAGCCTTTTGTGCTGTCTGATCAGGAACACTCTTAAATCTTCAGTCACACTACTGCCCGGCAAAATCTTGGAGCAGATTCTCC
>NW_009926834.1:0-355 GCF_000696875.1 Nestor notabilis
CTCATCTGGTCACTGCTGAGCTCCTCTGGTTCTGTCAAAAGTCATTCTCTGTTGGGGTGATGATCGGAGGGAAGTCAGGGTCAGTTGCCGGTGACCTGAAGATAGCTACCTGGTGGGCTATAGAAGTGTTCCATAGCAGGCAACAGCATACAAGTGAGTTCATTGGCTCTTTTCCCCCCAGAATTAAATCCCCTTGAGGTACACATCAGACTTCGCCATCTTCCCGTATTACCCACCAAGTATATCCAGGTCCCTGAGCGAAAGCAACCCCACGAGTGGGTTTGCCTTTACCTGAAGCAGGAATAGCCCAGACTGTCTTTCCCAACAAATTCTTTATGTGCACCACAGGGACTTT
>NW_009926834.1:532-1399 GCF_000696875.1 Nestor notabilis
ATGGGATATACCCACTCAGTACCGTGCTCTTTGGCCCAAGTGTCTATAAGGTTGTTCCGGAAATGAGTCCCATTGTTTGACTCAATTCTCTCTGCGGTGCTGTGTTGCCACAAGGCTGGTTTCTCAAGGCCTACGATACTGTTCCAGGCAATGGCGAGGGACACAGCATATGTTTCCAGCCATCCGGTGGTTGCTTCCACCATGGTGAGCACATAGCGCTTACCTTTTCCAAGCAGATTTAAACCCAAGTCTTTTGAAATCTGCTGTCTGGTATAGCTCAACTGCATGAGCCTTTATGCATTTCCCTGAAATCACATGTACACATATCCCACGTGTACATACGCACTTGTTATCAGTTATGACCTTTGCAACACACCGAGGGGAAAACCTCCACGTAACCCATCTGTGGAAGTGAAACTACTGCTATCCACACCCTGCCATCACAGAGGCTTCCAGAGACCCCGGACATGGAAAGCACACCATCACTGAGACACTGACATGGGATAAAACCATCCACCTCTGCAGGCCCTGTCCATAAAATCATAGAATCATAGAATCGTTAGGGTTGGAAAGGACCTTAAGATCATCTAGTTCCAACCCCCCTGCCATGGGCAGGGCCACGACACCTTCCACTGGACCAGGTTGCTCAAAGCCCAGTCCAACCTGGCCTTGAACACTTCCAGGAATGGGACATCCACAAGTCCTCTGGGTAACCCATTCCAATGTCTCACCACACTCACAGTAAAGCTAACCTAAACTTCCCCTGTTTTAAGCATGAACCCATTACGTGTTGTCCCAATACTACAGTCCCTGATTCAGAGTCCCTCCCCAGCATTCCTGTAGGCCCCCTTCACATACTGGAAGGCC
>NW_009926834.1:1550-2113 GCF_000696875.1 Nestor notabilis
CACAATGCTCCAAGTGAGTTCTTGCGAGAGCAGAGTAGAGGGGCAGGATCACCTCCCTCGACCCTCTTTATATAACACAGGGTGCTGCAAGACAAAGCTCAGCAGCAGAACAGCATCATGGTCCTCTTGCCACCAGCTCTGGTTTTCCACACCACTTGCTGGAAGTCCTGGCTAGACTACTTTGCTATGAGACAGGCTACTTTAGGCTGATACATCCACTCAGAGGGGTACCCATGCTACCACGTGACATACATGTGAAGGGCTGGTGGCACACCGGGTTCACGTGGAGATGGCATCACCAGCCTGCATCCCCAGTGTGCCAGCACCTTCTGCTGCAAGTCATTTAAAGTCTTTCAGCATTTCAGAGTCTGCTGGGTGGTGGTGTGGCTCTAGGACACACTGGCCTTAAGTCAACGACTACCCAGAGGTGATCACGGCTGTTCAGGATACTGGCTCCGCCAAACGCGCAGGCAGGTTAATGGGCAACAATGTCACTGCTTTGATTCTGTTAATTTTAAAAGGTGGTGGAAGAAAACTTCAAAACGAAAAAAAGGGGAAACCCT
>NW_009926834.1:2193-2862 GCF_000696875.1 Nestor notabilis
ACAGAGAATGCAAATCTGTGATATCCCGGACCATTGCAGCAAGGGGTGGACATCCAGAGGACCACAGTGCCACATGAAGGCATTTGGGGGATTTTACCTCACAAGCTTTGAAATGCTCTTTCTGCCATTCTTCCCAGATCTTCTCCAGTGGAGTAATGCTCTGCTGGTAACTCCTATTTTCTGAGAGAAATCACACTGTCAATTCATTAACATTGATTAAAAACACCCTTACCTAGAAGGTAATACCTGAAGCCTGAATTGGCTGGGACACCAGGGGGAAAGCAGCAGTAACGTGGGAGCTAACCTACGGATGTGAACTGCAAGGAAATACAGAGCTGCACAGCAAGGTGTAGGGTGCGAACAGCCTTGGTAGGGCTATACCGGCTTCTCCAACTCTGGTACCCTGGGCATGAGATTCTGAGGAGACAGCCCTGACCCAAGAGCTGGAGCTCAATCAAGAGCCATGCCATGACCCCCCTGACCCAGGAAACACTCCTCTCACCCTCCAGACCCTCCATTTCCACACTCACCAGAGTCCTCCAGAGATGATTTCGCCTGAGCCAGTTGAGGAACACCTGCCAAAAATGGGAGAGAGAAGAAAGCTAGAGGTGAGCCCAAGAACATCGCCAAGGGTACTAAAGCCCAATCGGAGAACATAGCCAGCCCTTC
>NW_009926835.1:0-1428 GCF_000696875.1 Nestor notabilis
GGCACACATGGGACGGACACTGCGCCGGGAGCCAGCGCTCTCCCCTTAGGTACAGCTTATTTTGGGGAAAGTGAGAAACGTCTCTGGAAAGATCTGACCTGGAGAGGAAAGCGCCTTTTTTTTATGTCCCAGCATCGTTTACATCCTTTGCTTTCGCGCCTCGTGATCCTAGCGTGTCCGTCCCCAAAGTACCCACCTTTGTGTGCGCTGCCAGGCACCCAGTCCCCATCCTCTCACATTCCCCCCTTCCCCCCGTCCCGTAAAACCAGCCTCTGTTGAAGCTGAGGTTTGCTGTGCGACGTGGAAATAGTCCAGGAAAAGGGCACGCCTAAGGCAGAAATGTTAAGGGGGGGGGGCTGTGTGTGACCCCTGTGGGGTCACAATTATTTTCCATTGGGGCAAATTGATTCGTCTGTCTCCTATTTCAAATAGCATTTTTTTGTGTGAGTGTATGAAATAAAATTTCCTTAAGTAAGAAAACTATGCCCTCAGGAAGGAGTGGGAAGGGAGTTATATTTCCCCATTTAAAACATCCAAACCCTGGAAAGACAGTGAAAGGCTATTATTATTACTGCTACTACTGGGCTTCACAGTCTGAAAAACCTTATATTTCCAAATTTCCAGTCTGACCCAAGATTTCCAGTGTGCCCCACTTATGAGGAACAGAAAAGGGGAGCAGAAATCCCAGTCCTTCTAAGAGTTGCTCAAGGCACTTACATTGAGTATCTTTTTTTTTTCTGCTTTCAAATGACTCAGTTCTGTTTGGCCAAAAATACAGGAACTGACTGAACAGTATGTATGTCTGTGCTGTGAAGAATATAGGAATTTCCTATAACATCTGAAAAATGCTCTTCTCAAGGCTTGAGTACTGTATTACTCTTCTCATAGATGTTCAGAAGCATAATGACAGTCAATGAAGGGGAGTGGGAAATAGTGCTGCATATCTAACTGGATTCAGATAAGTTTTCGCTTAGGCCAAAGCAAAGAGAGCTGCCTCTGGGCTTCGCTCCCAGCATTTTCACTTTGGTATTTTGCTAGGAAAACTTTGACCTGTGGCCAAAAAAGAGCAGTTAAAAATAGTACAGTCATTCTGAAAAATGCATCAGGTTAATATTTAACCCCAGTAGACTTCTTCACACTCTCTGCTTTTATATTCAACAGTGTGTTTCTTTTATTCTCTCACCCCCTCTGCCTTGGACATTGATAAGATAGACTAAATCCTGTGTATGTTTCTGAAGAGAAATTCTAATTGCAAAATTGGGACTGGGCTGCTTAGCACTTGATTGTTTGGTTTGTATACTTGCAATGGTGACCACTAGTTCATGTAATACATTGGAGAAATTAGCAAACCATGGGAGAGTGTTAGCTGGATTCCGAATATGAGGGGTTTTTTATGGCAAAGTTCATCACTTTGTTCTTTACACTTTT